>NC_084998.1:18036897-18264397 GCF_963854185.1 Sardina pilchardus
TTTGTCAATATAGTAAATCTAACCTAATATTCTACTGTTCAACTTAGAAAGACTACAATAACCATAAGGTAATGCAATTTTGAATGATTAAACGTTTAAGTGATATTGCAGCAGTAACACTGACTAAGCATACAGTATACTGTAGCTCTAGCTTGGCTTTTCGAGCTGTGCACAGTCACTACAGTGCAAGCTAGAGTAAAATAAGCTGCAGAGGGAGTAAAATCCATCCATAGCATCGCTGGTGCTGCTAACTGACCAATCAATAGCGTTTTATTAGGAGGAACGCAAATGCACTCAAGCTGAATATTCAAGACAATATGCCCCCTGGGCAGGTATAAAAGAGAAAAGAATAGACAGATAGACAGACAGGTAGATGGACAGATAGATAGATGGTGTGTGTGTGTGTGTGTGTGTGTGTGTGTGTGTGTGCGTGTGTGTGTGTGTGGAGGAGTGGAAGTGAGCTGCTATTACTGCAAGCTATTTGGAATCACACGCCAAGGCTTAACTCTGCATTCACTGCAGAGCGCACCTCACTCCTGGTTTCCATAATACCTCATGTGGCACAAGCGGGATTAGAACACAAACTTGAAGTCATCATCAGAGAGACACATTCATACATACCCCTAAAAGTTATGGGTGTGTCATCATTTTTTTGACAAAGAGTAATCTACAAAGCATTTCAGCCCTAAAAGTAGCACCTACAGTACGTCTGGGACAGCTTAGAAGAAGTCAAGACGACTCCTAACTCACTAAGACCTAGTGCAACAATCCTAAGCAGCTACAGGAGCTCTCAATCGCAAGGAAATAATTGAACATTGTAAAGGGATGCAATTACATTAACAACAACCGAAACCATTCATTGTCGACACATAGCCTAAACTAAATGTAACATTTCATTGTAAATCAAATTGAATTGTCTCTCCTCTTTGCAACCTTCATACAGATTCACATTAAAAATGTTGCAAAGTTACTGCATCAATATGTAGTGTATTTCATTAGGCTACTCGATTATTTGCTTTGTCTTACTCTATTCATTTAAGGCCGGCGCCCACCGGACACGTACACAGCACGACGCAACAAGAAAAAAAATCAGAACTCCATTGTTTTTAACGGCGCAAAGCCCACTAGAAACGTCTGCCGCGCGGCAGCCGCCAAGGGTTAGAAAACCGTTCTAAAATCCTGCGCGTCAAGCCCAATCCGCTGAACGCCGTGCCAAGTGGGGGCCGGCCTTTAGGCTACTTATTCATACATTTCCGTCCTTCGCAGTACTTGTGTAGTGCACACATTCACATCAGCAAAGACCTGTCACCTGTCACTCATCATCATAGAGGAGGTTTTGGGCATCATTCCCGCATTATAATCATCAGCCAATCGAGGTGGTCACTTCAATCAAGTCCCTGAAAAACGGCCCGATAGTTCCGATAGTGGAAACACGCCTAAAGACGTCAACCATACCATTCTCTTATTCTCTTATCTAAGGAGTTGTAATTTTTCCTTACTAAGAGGAGGTCTGAGCGGCTTTGTGAATAGATTTTAAGAGAAAGCAGCTAGCTAAAAACCCTTTAGTGTGATTTAGGAGTACTAGCGGTAAGATAAAATGCTTTTTGAACACAGCCCATGGAGTACAATACAACTAAGAAAAGGACGAAAAGACAGACAATAATAAAGTGGATGAACTGAGGGTGGTGAGGATTCAGAGAGTGCTAACAGAGAATAGCTGTAGGCTTACTGAAACAGCAGGAGCACTTCCAGCCCTGAGTGCAGAACCAGACCCAGACCCAGACCCCTAATCGGAATCATGTTTATTTGGCCAGGTGAGTTAGTACACATAATGAATTTGGTTCCAGACAATGGTATCACTCTGAGCAGTAGTAGTGAAATCATACAGCATGTGACTGGGAGCAGTGCTATCAGCATGCAGCTCTGTGAGACTCCACCACACCAGATGCTGTTTTTACCATTTAGTTCTGCAGTGTGAGGAGTCATGTGCACATTTCAGGCAGCCTCCTCCTGCATTATTCTGCTGCTCCCACCACACCACACTACACCGCGCTGCCTCCAAATTCTAAATGCCAGTGCAACCTTTCCCCCTCTAAGTGCTACACGTGCTCTGGGGCAGCACCAGCACAGCACCATCCTGCGTCCCCTGGGGACTAGACTCCAGCTCCTGTCTGGCCCATTCCATGATCAGTGTGCGCGTGTGTGTGTGTGTGTGTGTGTGTGTGTGTGTGTGTGTGTGTGTGTGTGTGTGTGTGTGTGTGTGTGTGTGTGTGTGTGTGTGTGTGTGTGTGTGTGCATGTGTGTGTGTGTGTGTGAGGGAGAGAGCGAGAAAAAGAGAGAGAGAGAGAGAAAGAAAGAGAGAGAGAGAGAGAATGTGTGTGTACATGTTTGTGTATATGAGTATGTGTATACTTTCTCTTTCTTTGATCTCACACTGCTCAGCACACAGCCTGGGTTTCACTCTAGGAAACACTGTACCCAGAAGAGGCAGTACACTTCTCTACCCTTTATACAAAATCTTACACTCTTACAATACCAAAATGGATCATTGTTCACAGACCACAGGGGCAGGGAGAGGCAGTTAGAGCAATAACTGTACTGTACTGTTGCTGGTGGCCTGTGGACTGTCCCGGGACACCCAAGCACTGTCCCGGGACACCCAAGCACTGTCCCGGGACAGCTAAGCACTGTCCCGGGACACCCAGACACTGTCCCGAGACACTAGACACTGTCCCGGGACACCCAAGCACTGTCCCGGGACACCCAGACACTGTCCCGGGACACCCGAGCACTGTCCCGAGACACTAGACACTGTCCCGGGACACCTAAGCACTGTCCCGTGACACCCAGACACTGTCCCGGGACACCCAGACACTGTCCCGGGACACCCGAGCACTGTCCCAGGACACCCAAGCACTGTCCCGAGACACTAGACACTGTCCCGGGACACCTAAGCACTGTCCCGGGACACCCAGACACTGTCCCGGGACACCTAAGCACTGTCCCGAGACACCCAAACACTGTCCCGAGACACTAGACACTGTCCCGGGACACCTACGCACTGTCCCGGGACACCCAGACACTGTCCCGGGACACCTAAGCACTGTCCCGGGACACCCAAACACTGTCCCGGCACACTAGACACTGTCCCGGGACACCCAGACACTGTCCCGGGACACCTAAGCACTGTCCCGAGACACTAGACACTGTCCCGGGACACCTAAGCACTGTCCCGGGACACCCAAACACTGTCCCGAGACACCCAGACACTGTCCCGGGACACTAGACACTGTCCCGGGACACCTAAGCACTGTCCCGGGACACCCAAGCACTGTCCCGGGACACCCAGACACTGTCCCGAGACACTAGACACTGTCCCGGGACACCCAAGCACTGTCCCGGGACACCTAAGCACTGTCCCGAGACACCCAGACACTGTCCCGGGACACCCGAGCACTGTCCCGAGACACTAGACACTGTCCCGGGACACCTAAGCACTGTCCCGTGACACCCAGACACTGTCCCGGGACACCCAGACACTGTCCCGGGACACCCGAGCACTGTCCCAGGACACCCAAGCACTGTCCCGAGACACTAGACACTGTCCCGGGACACCTAAGCACTGTCCCGGGACACCCAGACACTGTCCCGGGACACCTAAGCACTGTCCCGGGACACCCAAACACTGTCCCGAGACACTAGACACTGTCCCGGGACACTAGATACTGTCCGGGGACACCTACGCACTGTCCCGGGACACCCAGACACTGTCCCGGGACACCTAAGCACTGTCCCGGGACACCTAAGCACTGTCCCGGGACACCCAAACACTGTCCCGGCACACTAGACACTGTCCCGGGACACCCAGACACTGTCCCGGGACACCTAAGCACTGTCCCGAGACACTACACTGTAAAACCCAACTTGCTGTTTGAACTTAAATATTTATGTAACCATGCTGCGAAAGAATTTTATGTTAAGACAACAAAGACAATGGAGTTAACTCAAATAAATCTTGCTATTTGACTCAACTCAATTCTAGTTTGTATGACTTGATAGCTTTAGTTGATATAACTTGATACTTTTAGTTGATTTAACTTCAGCACTTGATACCTTTAGTTGATGTAACTTGATAACTTTAGTTGACATAACTTCACCACTTAAAATCCTTAGTTGACATAACTTGATACCTTTAGTTGATTTAACTTCAGCACTTGATACCTTTAGTTGATATAACTTCATACCTTTAGTTGATATAACTTTACCACTTGGTAGCTTTAGTTGATATAACTTAGCCTTAAGCTACTTAAGCTTTTGGATGATTTCACTACAATGCTAGTGAGTTACATACACCAACTACTTAAATGTAATGTAATTCTCACCCCATACAACATAAAATACAATTGAACAATTAATACTGCCCAATATGTTTCTTGCTTTATTGAAGATATAGCTTCATAAACCAAAAACACTGAGATTCAACTTGAGCTTCTTTAATAAAAACAGATGAGTAAATACAATTACTTTTTGGAACAAATACTTATTTTCTATCAGTTACACACCCCATGAAGGCTTGAATTCATGAAGATTGTTTTTGTATTACCAAGCCAATAATTTGATTCAAGAGAGAAAAATGAATGAATTGAAGGCTTCATGAGGTGTGTAATTGATAGAAAAGAAGGCTGAGCTACTCCTTTAAAACAGAACCAACACATGATGTCATCAAAATGGAACATTAGTACCATCTCACTATGGGCAGATACTCAAACTGCCATAATACTTAATGTGTTATCTGCTATTTAATGCATCCTTTTTAGGAAATCACCAATACTAAAATGTATCCTACATTGAAAGTAACAGAAATTTAAGGCAACATTTTCCATTGTGGTGACATCTTAAACAAATGTTTTGTTATTAAACAATGTGCAGCCAGTTACAAATAGAGCAATTAACCAAAGAAAAAAAAGTGCATCACAAATAACAAGACTGATCACATAGAACCCAAGTGCGTGTTACCTTCCCCAAAATAAATCCATACTGTGTGTTTTACTGTGTACAAAATGAA
The DNA here is from genome assembly GCF_963854185.1 of Sardina pilchardus. NCBI lineage: Eukaryota > Metazoa > Chordata > Actinopteri > Clupeiformes > Clupeidae > Sardina > Sardina pilchardus. The sequence continues at coordinate 18,041,963 of NC_084998.1, forward strand.
CACACACGAGTGTGTTACCGTGTCCTCAAAATAAACACACAGTGGGTGTTACTGTGTCCCCCAAATAAATACACACCATGTGTGTTACTGTGTTACTCTGTCCCCCAAATAAATCCGTACCATGTGTTACGCTGCCCCTCAAATCAATACACACCGTGTGTGTTACTGTGTTACTCTGTCTCCCAAATAAATCCACACCGTGTATGTTACACTGTCCCCCAAACACACCGTGTGTGTTACTGTGTTCCTCTGTCCCCCAAATAAATCCGTACCATGTGTTACGCTGCCCCTCAAATCAATACACACCGTGTGTGTTACTGTGTTACTCTGTCTCCCAAATAAATCCACACCGTGTATGTTACACTGTCCCCCAAACACACCGTGTGTGTTACTGTGTTACTCTGTCCCCCAAATAAATCCATACCATGTGTTACACTGCCCCTCAAATTAATACACACCGTGTGTGCTACTGTGTTACTCTGTCTCCCAAATAAATCCATACCATGTATGTTACGCTGTCCCCCAAACACACTGTGTGTGTTACTGTGTTACTCTGTCCCCCAAATAAATCCATACCGTGTGTTACGCTGTCCCCCAAATAAATCCATACAGTGTGTGTTACTCTGTCCACCAATTAAATCAATTTTGTGTGTGTTTCTATGTCCCCAAATAAACACACCACATGTGTATGTGTCCCAAATACACTGTTACAGCTACTGTGTTCAGAATATAGTGTTTTAATGTGTACACGGTGTCGCTATACCCAAATACGCACTGTAAATATCCCAAACAAATTCACAGTATGTGCCCTTCCAAAGTGGGCATGTAAACTTGTACAAGTCGTTAAATTGTCAATTGCAGTACACAATCTATAAGACGTCTAACAAAAATAACAAGAGAGTCCATTTCTCAGTCCATTTCTCAATTCTCAAAGTTCACATTTTGTTCACATTTTGTTCACATTTGGCCAAAGCTTAAACTCTGCTTTAAGCTTACATGGTTTTCCTCAAGAGTCTGTTTCTCAAGCCATGAACCAACGCAGTGCAATGGCCTCCACCAATGTCCATGAGCACCTTCTGAATGACTTCAAATGTGTACCTTGTATCTTTGGGGTAGTCAATGTTCAGTGCGTATAGCAGACCCATTAGAAGTGCCACAGCTGTTGGAAAATCACTGAGCGACGGAAGGATGATTTCTTCCTCAATGACCACAGCGAAACCAACAGTATCATTCCCGTCTGCCACCACGAGGATGCCCACCGTCATTCCTCTCGTCATGTCCTCCTCAGCAACTGTGGCCTAAAAAATGGACAAACATGTGATAAAATAAACCTTCATTGATTCTGTTGTTGTGGCCAAAACGGCATTAAAGGAGAATTCCGGTGTGAAATTGAGCTTAACTGTACCGAAAAACGTTAAGGTGTACTCACACGTGTTTTAGACGGACCTTCGCTCACCCCCCAGCATTCCGAACTCCGCCGTTTTCAGCCTAGCTTGCAGTAGGCTTGAATCTATTAGATTGGGCATCACGTAGACTATGCAGCTAAATCGCTATTTTTAAACCATTAAAACGGTTCCAAGTAACTCCACACTGCATTGGTAGACTTCTGAGGGTCCTGACATTTAAAACGAGATACTGAGAACTTTGGAAATGCACAGGAAGTTTATTAAAAAAAGACTGTTTACAAGCAGTACCTTCATAGACTCTCTCCGCTGGGCGCCATCTTGTAATCAAGTCGCGATAAACCGACTGACGAGCACGAACGAACAGGAAGGACAGGGGAACATATTGCAAAAGTAATTCCATAGGAAATATATAGTTATACTGTCTACATGAGCATGATGAGTAACAAAGCTCAAAATGTTTGCAATATGTCCCCCTGTCTTTCCTGTTCGTTTGTGCTCGTCAGTCGACTTATCGCGACTTCACCACAAGATGGCGCCCAGCGGAGAGATTCTATGAAGGTACTGCTTGAATAAACAGTCTTTTTAAATAAACTTCCTTTGCACTTCCAAAGTTCTAAGTATCTCGTTTTAAATGTCAGGACCCTCAGAAGTCTACCAATGCAGTGTGGAATTACTTGGAACCTTTTTAATGGTTTAAAAATAGCGATTTAGCTGCATAGGCTACGTGATGCCCGATCTAATAGATTCAAGCCTACTGCAAGCTAGGCTGAAAACGGCGGAGTTCGGAATGCTGGGGGCTGAGCGAAGGTCCGTCTAAAACACGTGTGAGTACACCTTAACATGTTTCGGTACAGTTAAGCTCAATTTCACACCGGAATTCTCCTTTAAGCATGAGACATCAGTGGTTCCTAAACATTCTCCCCGGAACCCAAACTAGTGAAAATAGCTGACCTGCAAGCTCACAACACTTCACAATATTGATACAAATAAATAAATAAATAAATAAATCAGCGCAATGTGAGCTATTGAGTACTTAAAAAACTATTCTTAAAGGCAATTTAAAAAAAAAAAAAAAAAAAAAAAAAAAACACCCAGTGTGAAATGAGCAGTGCTTTCATTGGCCCCCTTCAGATGGTTGAGCCAAAACCAAGCTAATTGCCGATGCTAATTCCTTTCGCACCTTCACGTGCGGGTGCTAACTGGCCCACCCAAAATGTTAGGCCACTTGGCTCGACGACCTGAAGCCGGCTACTGAGTTAATTTATGTGCCACAGAAGTTATGTGAAGCCTGGACAATGACATTGAGGCCACACTGGTATGGACATATTCACATGTTGTGGAGCGGTTAGCGCTATAGGGCTATTTACTCCTGATTGGTCCTAACCCGCTGTTTAGGTCCTAAAATACAGGATATGTACATGTAGGGGTAAATCCATAAGAATGGGGGGATGATCAGCATTGACAGAAAATATAAAATATACCTGAACTTTCTTGTAAAAGTTGGACGCAACATCTTTGAGGTAGTGGGGGAGCCCCATCAGCACGATGGTCCTTTTCCATTGGTTGGAACACTAAAAACAATTGACAATACACAATCAATGGAACAGCTTCAATCAGATAGCATCAGAAGAGGGTATTTAACAGTAAATTAAGTGTGTGTGTGTGTGTGTAAGTGTTAAATACTGTAGCTCTATGTTCCTAATATACCAATTTCATCCAACCAGAGAGACACAGATACAGGATAAACAAGGATAAACAAGTGCAATTATAAGTCATGAAACAAAGAAAGCTGCAGACAAAATTGGAAAACTATACATTTGAAACTGATAAAGCGTTTTTTTACTGGTTGGATGACACCATTGACCCGTGTGAAAATACATTTGCTGTTTATTAAAGAGTTGGAAAGACAGGAACTGGGAGAAGCCCGTTACTGAACCAACACCATGTAGCAATATTTACTATAATAACTTTTGTTTAAACAGAAAAACATACTGTTTAAAATATCACGCAAGCCTACTTACATCACTATCCAGTGTTGTCAACAGCTTCTTCAGCTCCACCATACCAGTCTTGGCTCTGTAGAGATCAATAAACCTCTGCAGATACTTGTCCAGGCCAGCAAAGAGACAGCCTTTCAGGTCAACAGTGGTGAGGCGAGCAAACTCGGCTTCAATCTAGTAGGCATAAAAGAAGCAAATAACAAGCCGAGGGATTCAATAGCACTGATATTTATCATTTTATAGTCTTCATGACCGGAGATATTAGCAATTGTTAACACAGCTATCACGCATTATCATACTGGTCATGTCACCACCATCCAACCTCCTGCAAGCAATACCCAGGTTGCTTTAACACCATGTCCTATCCTCCGTTCCAGACTAACCTATTAATTTATCATGTATACAGACTGCACTTTCCTGTAACTGACCCTAGGCAGATGCATCAACCTCTTGAGTCATGGATCTGCCCAAGGTTTCTTCCTATATCTATAGAGTTTTTCCTTGCCCCTGGTACTCTTGGGCTCTGTAGGAACGTTACCACTCTGTGTAAAAACCGGTTCATACTTCAAGACAAAACTTGAACAACTTGACAAAACATTACCTCAGGAGACAAATTTTCTGTCTGCTAGGGCTGTCTACGAGCTTGTTGCATACATCTAGAACATTGTAGCGGTGTAAAACGCTGTCGCCAACTGTTGTCCTAGTAACATTCTGTTGGTCTAGCCTAGCCTAGTCTAACCTATTCCATCTCTTATGACACAAGTTGTAGTTCTTATGTTGCGGTCGTTGAACTATGAAAGCCCAGAGGGCCGCGACACCTGCAACAAAGTCACAAGCGTCAAACGACTTTTGTCTCTTGAAGTATGAAATGGTCTTAAAGCACCATGAGACGTGTTATGTTTTTGCCACTTTATATGTGAAATTAAAATGAAATTGAATATATTTCTATTCTTAATAAGCCACTATTCTGGCCATTGATCTTCCTCAACTCATTTGAAATAGGGACGTACTTTACCTGACGTTCAGAGAACAGTGCTGGCCATCTATCTCTGATGACCGTCACAAGTGGCTGGTCCTCAACGATTTCCTTTCTTCGCAAAGAGAATGTGCTGGTCATCATCTCCTTAATTTTCGTCCAATCAACCTTCCTCTTCTTCATTTCTGTGAGCATTGCTGTCCTTTCTTCATCAAGGGAATGATTCGTTTTTCCTTCCGGGATGTTTGGCATGAAGTTGACTTCTGATTTTCTAGCCTTCTTAAAAGTTCTTTTCCCAGATGTGCTGGATGACCGTGAGTTGATCTTGAGCTCTTGACATCCAGCCTCTTTTAGCTTGTGTCTGAAGTTACCCATTTTAAATTTTAAACTATACCTCCAACAGTACCATCCAGCAACAGACCCTGGTTCCCTCAGACAGGGATGTTTTTTGATGAGGGCTTGCGCCACCATATCAATTTCCTCAGGTTCTACGTAGGGGGTCAAGGCAAAAATCGCTTCTGCTATTTTTTCCAAAATATCTGATTTCATACCTTTGGAAATATCAAGAAGGGTTCCATCCTTCTGGAAGGCTTCATTTCCCCGCCTTAACCTTAGCTCTGTATCAAACGCAAAGGTAGGAATCTGAAATGACAGAGGCAGCTGGCGACGACGACTTGGGGTGGACTCGACTCGACTGGGGCTCGACTCAGGGGATGTGATTAAGCTTGCAGTGTCCAAAGTTGAGTCTGTATGATAATGAAGTTCTTCTGTATGAAATTGGAGTTCTTCAAGAGGCTGACTGAACACTTTCAAAGTCACTTTATCTTTAGGGAGATCTGACATGTTACTCAAGTTGCAAAGCTCATTATTGAACATTGGATCTTGAAATTGTACCCTCAAAACTCCTTCCAATCCAAGCTTGTTTTTGAGGATCAAGTGCAGGTCATCAACCGTGTCGGGCATGTTCTCAATGATGACCCTCCGAATGTCCTCTTCGGTTAGGATGACACGGAGCAACATGATGAATCTACAAAGAACAAAACAAATACACATTTTCTGATAAACAAAGCAAAGTCACGATCACATGTCATAGAACCCCAACCAAGTAAGACATTTAACCACATGAGGCCTATACCCCAATATTGGGAACATTCATGATAAATTACAGATCCACAAGCTCACTACTGAATGTGTGACACGTTGTAAGCAATTGCATCTGGTATTTTCAGTGAAAAGATTTAGTGCAGATGGGAAAAGGTAAGTAATCAACCAAGTATGGGGGTTTTGCTGTAGGAGAGTGCAATACAAGGCATTGTGTTATCCTGCAAATAAGCCAAAAGAATTACCTCAGTGTAGCAGGAATGCCTTAGGAGAAATCAGGAGTCTGCCTTGAACCACGTAGGCTGACAGGGGGACGTAGTGGTTCAGTTCTGCAGGGTCGACCACAACCAGTTGGGAATCCTCAGCACTGCAAACTTCAAAACATCTGTAGTGGTCCAGATACCAAGCAGAGAAAGGTTGAAGAACAAAGAATGCCTTGTTGTTTACAATCACTATGTACAGGACTTGGCAGAAATCCGGGAGTCCACTTGTGCTTCCAAAAGACACAAACATCCCCTTTACATATTTTGTTCCATGTATTAAGGCTGTTGTGGCAAGTGATACAGTGGTCAGATGACTGAACTTGTGCTGAATAGCTAGTTTGACTGGGAGGGGTACATTTTCAAGGGAATTGTGTGTTGTCCTCTCTACTTCCACTGCTGGCTTGAACAGGCAAGGCATGTCAAAATGGTATGCCAACATAAGCTGGTGTCTGTTGGCCAGAGACAACACAATGTTCTTGAAGTTATTAAGGTCACGAACAGCTTTTTTGAAAAAACTATGTTTTGCTTCGAAGCGAAATGTCCAGAAGTCAACCACAGGTCCAAAGCAACGAATCAGATGGGGATAATGCTCTAGAAAATGATGTTTGGGTTTGAGATTCACATCAGGAAATACATCTGTTAAAAGTTTCCTATGTTCAAAGATCTTTGCTTCTAGGTAACAGATGCTTTCATCTGTAAAAGTGGACGAAGCCAAGATTTCAACAATGTCTTTCAGTTCCAGAAGCAGAGACCACGCATCATCATTTTCAGGGACATCATCACCAATAATTAATGGCAACAACCTTAACAGAGTCCAATTTTCATGGCCGTTTCCTCCTATCGTTCCAGATAAATGAAAATTTAGAGGAATTTTTTGAGGACAATTGGTTTTGTCAGAGTACTTGTAAGGGAAGAGCTGTATGGCAGTATTTAAATTATTTAATGTAAAATATTTCCTGTCAATGAATAGTTTCAAACACAAACACAGCTCGAAAGGTACAATGCCTTCAAATAGGTCGTGTAAAAAGTCAGGTGGAAACCCTTTTATACAGTGAAAGTATTGCAGTTCATTTAGAACACAGTCACTTTTTACACCATTAACACTTTTCAAATTTGTGTTTTCTTTAAGCTCAGAGAGATTCAGGTTATGTGACTCTATTGTTCTCAATACAAATGACCCACTTCTTACAGAAACAGATTGAATATCTTTTCGACTAGCAAGGCAAAATCTGCAAAACTTGTCCACATTAAAGGACTCCTGAAAGCCAGCAAAAGAATGTGCCCCCAAATTATCTGACGAAATGTATAGCACTGTGCCTCTGACACTGGTTCCTAACCTGTCGATGTAAATCCCTTCCTTTTCAAGCAACTGTAGGTCTCTCAGCAGTGGCTCAACAACTGGACCATAACCAAATGCTTTAATATGTTGACTTTTGCATAGGGCAGCCAGATATATAGTAGACAGTGATGACCTGTCTCTTACAGGCAAATTACCAATTACCCAATAGATTGCACACAACTTGTGTTTCTTTCTTGAGGTCCCTAAAGGGTTACAGATCTCAAAATCATCAATATACAAGCCCAAAGAAATACTTAAATCTTCACCATTAACAAGTGGATTTTCTTTACAGTACGATGCATCAAAAAAAGACTTATACTGGCCAGAGGGTGCTTTTCGGTTTTCTTCCAAAACTCTGTCAATTACATCACCTCTATTCAACAACACTTGAAGAACACGCAAGATTGGGACATAAACAAATGTTTGTTTTGACGACAAATCTAAAACATATTCAACTGGGTTAATTAAACTGAAGTTTTCTTTGAAAAACGATAACCTCCTTTTCTCAGTTGACAAAGACCCACCCTCTGAAAGACAGCTAAAATGATTTGCCTGGCAAAAGGTATCCTTCACTAAATATATAGTGTTTTCATCAATGGTACATCCAGTCTGCCTTAATGCTTTATCAAGAGTATTTTTGTTTACCTCATTCAACAAAACACCAATATCCCTAAATTCTGTAACTATCTGCTGAACTGCAGTCTTTGATACATGTAAAACAGTTTCCAAACGCAGTGTTAAAGACGCAAGTCTTGCTTGAACTTTATCAGAGGCATCCTCCTGCTCATTTACAAGCTCATCCGAAGAACATTCTGCATCACTGACATCTGAAACCACTTGATCAGCCACAAGTTCCTCCTCTAAATGTGTTTGAGTAATAAGCTCAGATTTCAAGTATTGCAGTGTGGCATTGTTGTGATAACGGCTTTTATGCGAAGTAAAGGTACTGTAATTTCTTGTTTTGTACGAACAGTGATTAAAAGGGCAGGTAACTGTCTCTTTGTTTTCAAGATGTTTCCCAAGATGACCTAAGTACTGTTTTACAGTGACTGTATTATTGAAGTCACACAATTGACAGTTAATTCTAAGGGTTAACCCTCCATGTTGTGGAAGAGCATGGTCCCTTAAATGCTTATTAAGGGATTCCTGTGATCGGAAAACTAGAGGACAGTCACTGTAGATACAGGGCAAAGGACAATTTCTTCCATAATGCCCATGAATGGTTCTATAATGTTCAATTATTCTTTTGCGATTTCCTGAGTAGTAGGTACACAACTTACAAGTCCACCGCATTCACGCTTGTAACTTGATCTTGTACACCTGAAAAAAGATAAGTAAGAAAGAATTAGGATGGAGATATTGCATGACAGTTTAGTAAGCATGTTATATTTTCCTCAAGCAAACAACAAAATAGCACAGAAAAATACTATATTACCCCCATGCTTTCTACTAGGAGGCGACCAGTGTTGAGCATGAACTAGTTCACATTTCTATTAACTTTGAACTGAACTTAACATATGTTTAACTAAAGAACTTGAACTCACTCCCTGAGTTCCTCGGTGTCTAAACGACACTGTTAATGAACTGAACATGAACTAGTTCAACACTGAATTGGTGAAATATGAACGTGAATTCGTTCATTTTCTTTTGAACGAACTGAACTGACGTGTGAACTTGCTCAACGCTGCAGGCGACCCTATCGGTTGAGGGCTGAGCGTGTGAAGTGGCTGAAACGCATGTGCCACATGGCGAATAAGAGCCCCGCTATCCCACTCTGAAGTACACCGAGCGTCATGTTTCAGGCCTAGCTAACCGTGTCCTAAAGAAAGCTAACAGCAACCAAACTATATAAACGGTCTCCTGCCCAGGGCTTAATGATTTCTCCTTTCAAAATCGTTCGACGAATAATGTCTAGAGCAGCTAACTCGGTCTGCTACGCTGTTAGCTATACTGCGAATTTCAGCCTACGTTTTGCTGTTCCGTTTTCAACGAGCAACACGGACGACAATTTCATCAAGTAAAAAACCTAAAACGTGTAAAGTTTTACTTGCAAGTTAACATTTACACTCACCTTGCAAAAACACGATCAGTCTCTGGTGGTGTTGTTCCACGAATTTCCATCCATTTCCTTCTGCACCGACCGAATGAAACGCGCGCCAGGAAGACACTAAATGATGACGCAAGACGCAAGACGCAAGACGCAAAACGTGCTACACGTGATGCCGCACAAGTTGACAGTAGTCCACTCAACTTGACATTTATTGTTAACATAGCATGACTTTTCATTGAGTGAACTTCCATGTAGTTGAGACGTTTTCAATTGATTATTTTAAGTTAAAACGACTTTTTGCACAAATCTGTGTTGTATTGAAAAGGAAAAGTTAGTTATGAAAACAAACAAGCAAATTGGGTTTTACAGTGTAGACACTGTCCCGGGACACCTAAGCACTGTCCCGGGACACCCAAACACTGTCCCGAGACACCCAGACACTGTCCCGGGACACTAGACACTGTCCCGGGACACCCAGACACTGTCCCGGGACACCTTAGCACTGTCCCGAGACACCCAGACACTGTCCCGGGACACCCAAACACTATCCCGAGACACTAGACACTGTCCCGGGACACCTAAGCACTGTCCCGGAACACCCAGACACTGTCCCGGGACACCCGAGCACTGTCCCGGGACACCCAAACACTGTCCCGAGACACTAGACACTGTCCCGGGACACCTAAGCACTGTCCCGGGACACCCAGCCACTGTCCCGGGACACCTAAGAACTGTCACGGGACACCCAAGCACTGTCCCGGGACACCCAAGCACTGTCCCGAGACACTAGACACTGTCCTAGGACACCTAAGCACTTTCCCGGGACACCCAGACAGTGTCCCTGGACACCCAAGCACTGTCTCGGGACACCCAGACACTGTCCAAAATTAAGTGCATTTTTATGTAGGCCTCTAAGGGTTTTCTAAAAGCCCCTTCCCATAAAATGATAATTATTAAATGTTTATTTGTATAGAACCCCTGGCGTGTAGTCATTGTATCTTTTCACTTTGTTTGCTGTATGTTTGCCTAAATTAATAATTAATTTGCATCAACAACCACGTCACTGATTTCAGAGGTTCCGTGCCCTCCCCCCATTTCTCCCAATGGTTTCTCCTTCATCATGCAACGCGAAAGTTATCATAGTGACAGAACAGCTGACTGCAGAAGTGTCAGTGGTGCGCCCGCCTCGGACGTTATCAGTCCATTGAATGGGCGTTATCAATCGTAATCAGCCTCATAGTTATGGGTTAGAAGGCGCCATCTCCACCTTCTAGCAGGTTCAGAAGGCTGTTATCACGCATTCGCATGGTTGACCACGATACAAACACATTAGGATCCCAGAATTCAATCAGAAATCAGAAACGGAAATTACCGAGCAGTGACGAAGTAAAACAAAGAATTCAAATCGGGGAAAGGAAGTGAGCTGCGTTTCGTTGCGTTGTTATTATATTGATTTGTGCATTTGCAAAACTGATGAAATCGGAGAAAAAATTGTAGCCTACGCCATATATTATTACCCTGCACCGTATTGTTTGGTTGCTCATCTGGTTTATTCAGGCTTTTAGGTCTAATAAATAAAACTAGAGAAAGCAATTCCAGGGAATTACGAGTGCATGAAAATGTAAACATTTCTGCAAAATATTGTTAGATAATGTTTTAAATATCATTCAAGCACAAAGATAGAGGTGAAGTAGAAAAAAGGTTGATGGGAGTCATAGTTGATGACAATTAACAGTTGGAATGGGCAAAAAGTTAAACAGTTGAGTAGGCTAGTTCAAATAGTTGAGCTAAATGAGTTAAATAGTTGCATAGTTTAAATAGTTAAATTATTAAATACGGAATTATGGCACTGATGACTTATTTTGAAACAGTTGTGGGCAGAGGAAATAAGTGGTGGTAGTCATAGTTGAAGACAACTGGCAGTTAAAATGGCTGAACAGTTGATTAATTCGTTTAAAGTAGTAATAAATGTAGTAAAAGTAGTTTAAATGTTTAATTCTTTAATTGTGAATAATTGAAGTAAGGACTTTCATCAAGAAACAGTTTCAGGCAGTAGAAACTGTTGGAGGGAGTCATAGTTGATGACAACTGACAGTTAGAATGGCTGAAAAGTTAAATAGTTGAATAGTTTAAATAGATATTAATTAATAGTGAATTGTTTTAGTGAGGACTTTTATTTTGAAACAGTTTCAGGCAGTAGAAACAGTTGGAGGGAGTCATAGTTGATGCAAACTGACAGTTGGAATAGCCAAACAGTTAAATAGTTGAGTAGTTTAAATAGTTGAATTAATTAATAGTGAATTTAGTTTCAGGCAGTAGAAACAGTTGGAGGGAGTCATAGTTGATGAAAACGGACAGTTGGAATAGCCAAATAGTTAAATAGTTGAGTAGTTTAGATAGTTTAATTATTTAATAGTGAATTTAGTTTCAGGCAGTAGAAACAGTTGGAGGGAGTCATAGTTGATGAAAACGGACAGTTGGAATAGCCAAACAGTTAAATAGTTGAGTATAAATAGTTGAGCAGTTTAAATAGCTGATGACAACTGACAGTTAAAATGGCTGAACAGTTAAATAGTTGAGTAGTTTAAATGGTTGAATGATTTGATAGTGAATTATGGTAGTGAGGATTTTTATTTTTGGGCACAGGGAACAGTTGAATAGGATCTGTAGTCTTATTAGAGCCAGACTGCATGCTTAAAGCCTGAGAGAGAGAGTTCTGGCATACAGTAGGATTCTAGAAGCCTGAGAGTTCTGGCATAGGATTCTAAAAGCCTGGGAGAGAGAGTTCTGGCATAGGATTCTAATCGGTGATGTCATAATCACAATGTTAAGTCTATGGGGAAATTTTGATAGTTTTAATTAAATAGTTTAAAAAGTATAAAAGTTACAAAGTTGAAAAGTACAAAGCCCAAGTCACCGAAGTAAGATCTACGTGACACAGTTTGAATGAAGTTTCAAAGTTAAACCGTTGAAGTTGCATTTATTTCTCATTAGGTTAGTGCTTAATTGATTGTTTTATTGATAATATTGCTATTCTCCCTTTTTGTAATTAGAGTGCATGAAAAATGCACTCTATTGTTATTCCACTTATTCTTATTATTCTTATTCTTCTTCTAACGCTTTTTGTGCGTTTAATGCGGCTTCAACGGTTTAACTTTGAAACTTCATTCAAACTGTGTCGCGTAGATCTTACTTAGGTGACTGGAGACATGTATTTTTCAACTTTGTAACTTTTATACTTTTTAAACTATTTAATTAAAACTATCAAAATTTCCCCATAGACTTAACATTGTGATTATGACATCACAATTCGATTAGAATCCTATGCCAGAACTCTCTCTCCCAGGCTTTTAGAATCCTATGCCAGAACTCTCAGGCTTCTAGAATCCTACTGTATGCCAGAACTCTCTCTCTCTCTCAGGCTGGCTCTAATAAGACTACAGATCCTGCTCAACTGTTCCCTGTGCCCACTATCAAATCGTTCAACCATTTAAACTAGGCTACTCAACTATTTAACTGTTCAGCCATTTTAACTGTCAGTTGTCATCAACTGTTTAAACTACTCAACTATTTAAACTACTCAACTATTTAACTGTTTGGCTATTCAAACTGTCAGTTTTCATCAACTATGACTCCCTCCAACTGTTTCTACTGCCTGAAACTAAATTCACTATTAATTAATTCAACTATTTAAACTACAGAACTATTTAAATTACTCCACTATTTAACCGCTTGGCTATTCCAACTGTCAGTTTTCATCAACTATGACTCCCTCCAACTGTTTCTACTGCCTGAAACTAAATTCACTATTAATTAATTGAACTGTTTAAACTACTCAATTATTTAACTGTTTGGCTATTCCAACTGTCTGTTTTCATCAACTATGACTCCCTCCAACTGTTTCTACTGCCTGAAACTAAATTCACTATTAATTAATTCAACTATACTATTCAACTATTTAACTGTTTGGCTATTCCAACTGTCAGTTTGCATCAACTATGACTCCCTCCAACTGTTTCTACTGCCTGAAACTGTTTCAAAATAAAAGTCTTCACTAAAATAATTCACTATTAATTAATTCAACTATTTAAACTACTCATCTATTTAAACTGCTCAACTATTAAGTGTTTGGCTATTCCAACTGTCCTTTTTCATCAACTATGACCCCCTCCAACTGTTTCTACTGCCTGAAACTGTTTCAAAATAAAAGTCCTCACCCAAATAATTCACTATTAATTAATTCAACTATTTAAACTATTCAACTATTTAACTGTTCAGCCATTCTAACTGTCAGTTGTCATCAACTATGATTCCCTCCAACTGTTTCTACTGCCTGAAACTGTTTCTTAATGAAAGTACTTACTTCAATTATTCACAATTAAAGAAACATTTAAACTGCTCAATTAATCAACTGTTCAGACATTTTAACTGTCAGTTGTCTTCAACTATTACTCCCTCCAACTGTTTCTACTGCCTAACTGCCAGTTGTCTTCAACTATGACTCCCACCACCTATTTCTTCTGCCCAAAACTGTTTCAAAATAAGTCATCAGTGTCATAATTCCGTATTTAATAATGTAACTATTTAAACTATGCAACTATTTAACTATTTAACCATTCCGAATTACAGTTGTCATCAGCTATGTATCCCACCAACAGTTTCCTCTGCCCACAACTGTTTCAAAATAAAGTCCTCACACAATAATTATCTATTAAATAGCTCAACTATTTGAACTACTCAACTGTTTAACTTTTTGCTCATTCCAACTGTTAATTGTCATCAACTATGACTCCCCTCAACCTTTTCTCTACTTCACCTCTATCTTTGTCTCAATTTTCATGCACTCGTAATTCCCTGGAATTGCTTTCTCTAGTTGTTCACTGTTATTTAATTGTATTGTTATTTATTTGTATGTCGCTTTGGACAAAGGCGTCTGCTAAATAACCATAACCATAACCATAACCATTAAACGCACAAAAAGCGTTGAAGAATAATAATAAGAATAGTTGGAATAACAATAGAGTGCATTTTTCATGCACTCTAATAACTTATAACTAATACTATTGATACTGTAACGTCCCGTGTCAATGATGAGACAGTTTATCACAAACCGGTACTTTTAATAATGACTGTTGTCGGCCACAGCCACGCCACAACTCTTGACATGTACATGATGTAGGAGCCCAACTCACACAAGTCTTTTTAAGAACTTAGACACGCTACAATACTATGAAATTCATTCAGATTATTATAGGGTGTTGCAGGGATTGATATGGTGCTTGCTATGCTAAATACAAAATCCCAACACCCAAAAAATTACCACCACTCAAAAATATACGTCAGTCGTAACGGTGATGTCATCCTGACCTATGGTCTTCTCAAGCACAAAGAAGGGTGGAATATAACTTATTACAGCTACATAGGTATGGGTTAAGGGGCCATCTCCACCTTCTAGCAGGTTCGGATGGCTGGCCCCTTCTAACCCATACCTATGGGGCTGATTACGATTGATAATGCCAATTCAATGGAGGGATAACAGCCTTCTGAACCTGCAAGAAGGTGGAGATGGCCGTTAAGACTGACATATATTTTTGAGTGTTGGTAGTTTTTTGGGTGTAATATAAGCATAGCTCATCTGAAGTAGCCTAAATCATATATTGTTGGAAAGCTTGAGGAGTGTAGATGTGATTTAAGCTGTAATAAGTTATATTCCACCCTTCTTTGTGCTTGAGAAGACCATATGCGAGGATGACATCACCGGTAAGACTGACGTATATTTTTGAGTGTTGGTAGTTTTTTGGGTGTAATATAAGCATAGCTCATCTGAAGTAGCCTAAATCATATATTGTTGGAAAGCCTGAGGAGTGTAGATGTGATTTAAGCTGTAATACCCTTTGAACGCTTGGGGTGTGAATGCGATTTAAGTTACAAGTTATATTCCTCCCTTCTGTGTGCTTGAGAGGACCATAGGTCAGGATGACATCACCATTACGACTATATTTTTGAGTGGTGGTAGTTTTTTGGGTGTTGGGATTTTGTATTTAGCATAGTAAGCACCATATCAATCCCTGCAACACCCTATAATAATATGAATGAATTTCATAGTATCAATAGTATTAGTTATAAATTATGTAGGCCTACCTTGCATTGACAGATTTGCCCAATTATGTAATGTTAATTCAACTTCATTGCTAGCAAAACTACCATGCAATCAAGCCATTTATTAGACATAAAAGCCTGAATAAACTAGCCTGGCAAGCCAAACTACACAGACATGTATAGTTTGGGGTCGGACCATTGACAGAGTTGAAGCCTGTGGGTGGGATGAACAGTTGTCTTTCAAACTGCCTCTGCATGTAATAGGCCAGCATTTGTGACCAATCGTAGCCGGTCGGCAAAACGGCAAATACATCCTTCTTTAAAACGAATGACTTGAGTGCTTCTTTCTGCTCAAACTTCAAAGAAAAGCCCAAGTCTAACTCTTCCAAAGCCGATTCAAACGAGCACGCTTCGTTAGCCTCATCCAACTTTTGTTTTTCTCTATGGTTGTGCGATACGGTCTCAAACCTAATGCTAGAAGTATACTCGACGCACCCGACCTGTCGCGCGACAATGTGACGTCAAAATGACGTAATTTCCTGTGTCGCAAGCCACATTTCAGCCGCGCGCCGACCTGTCGGACACCGAACAATTTTTATCAACCGCGCGCGCCAACCTCGCACGACAACTAGGAAGAGATTGAAGCCAAGCTCACGGAGCCAGTGTCCTTCTACAGTCATCAACCACATAAACCACATTCAGGCATTATCATATAGCCTATCCAACATCTTAAATAAGCCCATTCATTTTTAAAACGACTGTAGTCATGAAGTTTGAATAATAGTAAGTTTGAGAAGTGGGAAGTTAACTTGGCTAGGCTGCAGCAAGAGTTGCCGTTTGGATGACTGATTTGTTTACAGTCGTGAACCACGTTGGATAAGTTAACGAAGTTACCAGTGAGAGTTGCAACAGGAGGATATTAGGGGGAAAGGACTAGGACCGAGGCACATAAGCATTCCAGCAAAAGGTAAGGAAGAGATTTATTTTCAACCAAAGGATATCTGCTAGACCTAAAAAAAAAATATATCTTTCCATTTAGGGAGATTACACTCATCTCATAAACGAGATGGTAGGCTAATCCTTCAGTTGTGCAAGCTAAGTCTGAAATATCAGCAAAGAAGCTAGTTGCTACTGCCATTAACGTCAATGGATACCGTGCCTCTGTTCAGGAGAATACTGCAAATTGTGTCGCGACTACCACACGCAAGTATACATGGTTACAACGTTCCCCGTGACGTCAACATGTCGCACGACAAGTCGGGTGCGTCGAGTGTACTGACCGCTTAACTCGTCGAACGAGGACGCATGGTCCAGCCCCCTGGCATCTTATCGGAAGCCGAAGGTGAGCTAAGGCGGGCTCAAGGACTCCGTACACAGATAGAGCGTTCTGATTGTCTAGGCTGAACTCGAGCCTAGCGCAGGCTTGTCCTCAACGGTGCGACCCTAGACCATCCCGCTAGGCAAAAATATTTTTGGCCGCTAGGGTGCGTCTAGATTTCTAGGCAATGAATAAACCAGATGAGCAACCAAACAATACGGTGCTGGGTAATGTGGCGTAGTCTGACATTTTTTCCCGATCTAAAGTTTTGCAAATGCACAAATCAATATGAAATGCATGCATTTATAAACCAGATGAAAAACCTGAATAAACCAGATGAGCAACCAAACAATACGGTGCAGGGTAATATATGGCGTAGGCTACCATTTCCCCCCCCCCGATTTCATCACTTTTGCAAATGCACAATTCAATATAATAACAACGCAACGAAACACAGCTCACTTCCTTTCTCCGATTTGAATTCTTCGTTTTACTTCGTCACTGCTCGGTAATTTCCGTTTCTGATTTCTGATTGGATTCTGGGATCCTAATGTGTTTGTATCGTGGTCAACCATGCGAATGCGTGATAACAGCCTTCTGAACCTGCTAGAAGGCGGAGATGGCGCCTTCTAACCCATAACTATGAGGCTGATTACGATTGATAACGCCCATTCAATGGACTGATAACATCCGAAGCGGGCGCACCACTGACACTTCTGCAGTCAGCTGTTCTGTCACTATGATAACTTTCGCATTGCGTGATGAAGGAGAAACCATTGGGAGAAATGGGGGGAGGGCACGGAACCTTTGAAATCAGTGACGTGTTTGTTGATGCAAATTAA
The DNA here is from genome assembly GCF_963854185.1 of Sardina pilchardus. Taxonomy (NCBI): domain Eukaryota; kingdom Metazoa; phylum Chordata; class Actinopteri; order Clupeiformes; family Clupeidae; genus Sardina; species Sardina pilchardus. The sequence goes on from NC_084998.1 coordinate 18,059,357, forward strand.
TTATTAATTTAGGCAAACATACAGCATACAAAGTGAAAAGATACTATGACTACACGCCAGGGGTTCTATACAAATAAACATAATAATTATCATTTTATGGGAAAAAGGGGCTTTTAGAAAACCCTTATAGGCCTACATAAAAATGCACTTAATTTTGTTTGGAAGAGAAATTAATCTAACTTAGGTGTCCCGGGACAGTGTCTGGGTGTCCCGGGACAGTGCTTAGGTGTCCCGGGACAGTGTCTAGTGTCTCGGGACAGTGTTTGGGTGTCCCGGGACAGTGTCTGGGTGTCCCGGGACAGTGCTTAGGTGTCCCGGGACAGTGTCTAGTGTCTCGGGACAGTGTCTGGGTGTCCCGGGACAGTGTCTGGGTGTCCCGGGACAGTGCGTAGGTGTCCCGGGACAGTGTCTAGTGTCTCGGGACAGTGTTTGGGTGTCCCGGGACAGTGCTTAGGTGTCCCGGGACAGTGTCTAGTGTCCCGGGACAGTGCTTAGGTGTCCCGGGACAGTGCTTAGGTGTCCCGGGACAGTGCTTAGGTGTCCCGGGACAGTGTCTGGGTGTCCCGGGACAGTGCTTAGGTGTCCCGGGACAGTGTCTAGTGTCTCGGGACAGTGTTTGGGTGTCCCGGGACAGTGCTCGGGTGTCCCGGGACAGTGTCTGGGTGTCCCGGGACAGTGCTTAGGTGTCCCGGGACAGTGTCTAGTGTCTCGGGACAGTGTCTGGGTGTCCCGGGACAGTGCTTGGGTGTCCCGGGACAGTGCTTAGGTGTCCCGGGACAGTGTCTAGTGTCTCGGGACAGTGTTTGGGTGTCCCGGGACAGTGCTTAGGTGTCCCGGGACAGTGTCTAGTGTCCCGGGACAGTGCTTAGGTGTCCCGGGACAGTGCTTAGGTGTCCCGGGACAGTGTCTGGGTGTCCCGGGACAGTGCTTAGGTGTCCCGGGACAGTGTCTAGTGTCTCGGGACAGTGCTCGGGTGTCCCGGGACAGTGTCTGGGTGTCCCGGGACAGTGCTTAGGTGTCCCGGGACAATGTCTAGTGTCTCGGGACAGTGTTTGGGTGTCCCGGGACAGTGTCTGGGTGTCCCGGGACAGTGCTTAGGTGTCCCGGGACAGTGCGTAGGTGTCCCGGGACAGTGTGTAGTGTCTCGGGACAGTGTTTGGGTGTCCCGGGACAGTGCTTAGGTGTCCCGGGACAGTGCTTGGGTGTCCCGGGACAGTGCTTGGGTGTCCCGGGACAGTGTCTGGGTGTCCCGGGACAGTGCTTGGGTGTCCCGGGACAGTGTCTGGGTGTCCCGGGACAGTGCTTAGGTGTCCCGGGACAGTGTCTGGGTGTCCCGGGACAGTGCTTGGGTGTCCCGGGACAGTGCTTAGGTGTCCCGGGACAGTGTCTGGTTGTCCCGGGACAGTGCTTAGGTGTCCCGGGACAGTGTCTAGTGTCTCGGGACAGTGTTTGGGTGTCCCGGGACAGTGTCTGGGTGTCCCGGGACAGTGCGTAGGTGTCCCGGGACAGTGTCTAGTGTCTCGGGACAGTGTTTGGGTGTCCCGGGACAGTGCTTGGGTGTCCCGGGACAGTGTCTGGGTGTCCCGGGACAGTGCTTAGGTGTCCCGGGACAGTGTCTGGGTGTCCCGGGACAGTGCTTGGGTGTCCCGGGACAGTGCTTAGGTGTCCCGGGACAGTGTCTAGTGTCTCGGGACAGTGTTTGGGTGTCCCGGGACAGTGCTTAGGTGTCCCGGGACAGTGTCTGGGTGTCCCGGGACAGTGCTTGGGTGTCCCGGGACAGTGCTTAGGTGTCCCGGGACAGTGTCTAGTGTCTCGGGACAGTGTTTGGGTGTCCCGGGACAGTGTTTGGGTGTCCCGGGACAGTGCTTAGGTGTCCCGGGACAGTGGCTGGGTGTCCCGGGACAGTTCACAGGCCACCAGCAACAGTACAGTACAGTTCTTGCTCCCGGGACAGTGCTTGGGTGTCCCGGGACAGTGCTTAGGTGTCCCGGGACAGTTCACAGGCCACCAGCAACAGTACAGTACAGTTCTTGCTCCCACTGCTACTGGGGGCAGGGCAATCCTCTAACTTACTAGTTGTCATCACACTATGTTGTATTCGTGTTTGCATTGTGATTTTCACAATAGTCCTACTCCTACTACTTCACACAAAAGTTCCATTATATTCATTATTGAATATGGCCAGTGCTCTACTACAGCTCACACAGCTGTGTTTTCATGTCCATCAGTTCACTATGAAGTTGATTATACCCGAGGCAACTTTATGAGCAATGCTGCTGGGCCATGTCCCCAAGTGTTGTTGTTCTGGCACATTCCTATTGATGTTGAGCAACATCTATTTGCTTGAGAACTTTAATCATCAGTAGGCAAATTTCCATGCATCCAATCACAACACATGGAACCGGTTATGTGGTTGCCCAGTAACATTGCTAAAAAAAAGAACTATGTATCACCACCTTAAAACTAGGGAGAGTGATGAACCAAACAACTAGCCTATTAAAAGCTTAAGGGGAACAACAGCCAAACCCAAACACATTCTTAAGAGACTCCAATATGAACCAACTTGAAAGTCTTTTTTAAATTGGCAATAAAACACTCACAGAACACTGTAAATGTGTGCTTTTTATCCAGATAATTAAAACCATGAAAGAGGTCACAGTTGTAAATCACCTCGTTTTATTAAATTGTGATCAAAATAAAGCAAGGGTAAGATTTTTGAAAAACAAGTTGTATTTTGTTTTTGATGCACTGCAATGTCTAAATTATGTCTAAGTTACAACCCTTTCACTGACTTAGTGCCTTGTCCATAATGCACAACTATGCACAAATACAGTACTTACTGCATGATATCTATCAATACAACGCTCAAAGGTCCAGGAATGAACGCTAACATTTGTAGAATCGGTATGGGGGAAGGCCTCTGAGAACCATCCAAATCACGGTGGAGATTTAATTATCATATACAGAACAAAAGAGGTGACCTGCACCAGAGGCATGATCCATGGGCATAGTTCAAATGACTCTGTACGCTTGGATAGTCCTTCAACCAATCAGACGATCCGAGTGTGCCAGGTGGATAAGCCAGTTTGTGATTGGTCCCTGCACATTTGTAATGGAAGCAGGAGAGATAAATGTGCATGTTTGCAGGGTGAAATCCCATCGCCGGCAGATCTGGCTGGGTTTACCTAGTCTACCTCTTACCCTCTAAATGTCAATGAGTTGCTAATACCATTGTCTGGAGAAAAACAGTGCAGACTCCCCAGACTAATGTTTTGTCTCAAAAGACTGAGCTTGGTCCGGTGATAGCCAGGCTAGGTACAGTAGGAGGGGCTTTTGAAACAGAACATATGCCAAGAGTTTGAGAAGCTCTAGGTTCACTCCTCAAGGTGCTCTCATCAAGGTCACTCTACAAGATTGATGCCCGGAAATATGTCCAACGTGCTTCCGTGATTGCTTTTTACTGGAATAAAGATTGAAGTTGCATTAACCGAAGAAACATCTGATTTTTTTTCTTTTTTCCTATGAACACCTCATGTTTTCCTTACAATGAGTTCAACATCTTCCAGACTGCTGAAAACTCTGAACTCATAAATAATAAAGGTGATTATTGCAAGTCCTTGTTCACACCCTTGAAGGATAAATGACCAGTATTTCAGATATTTCTGCACCACAACACCAAGGTATATGACAAGGTCAAAGCTTGTGCAGGAAGCTAGCCTACATACATAACCTTGCCTACATGTGACATTACTGCAAAAGGATGATATGACAATACGATAGATCTGTCCCAGGGGTGACAGTGGGATAAAATTATCCACATACTAGATAAGATAGTGTAGGTATATGACAGTAACTGTGAGGGGAGATGTTATTCGAGAGAGAGGCTGGCATGCCTTGGAAGATTTCCCATTTTAACTCCATCCTTATTCAGGATCATTATAATGGCATCTACATGGACTGATTACAGATATCTGTGAGCAGACTGACACGAGCTCCCATTGCTTATACATGAGTATCCACAAGACAGCAGCCTGACACCACCATTGGACAAGTCATGATGAAGTCAATGCACTCAATCCCACCTTGGTCAGGCACGCGGTCTCACTCGCTGCGGCAGGTCAGCAGAAATCGACCGCAAGGAATTCAAAGAGTATCATACGGGTTACCGGGCTTCATGATTAGCTGAGTCGTGGGCTGTCGTGCCCTCATCTCTCAAAATGGACGCACGTGCTGCACAGTGTGGGCCCTCGACCTAGTTTCGTTAGCCCCGTGACCTTCAGTCGTCACCTCTGACCTCCCTATAGCCAAGTGCGTCTCAGCTGTCCGCCGGACCGAGCTGAAATATAGCGCATCACTCGTCGTGTTTCCTCAGCCGAACCACCGCAGTGTTTACCAGACTGAGTGTCCTATTAGCACGTCTGCGTGGCTGCCAGAGTCCTCCCCGTCCCTCGCCCCCTCAGCTGAAGGGGTCTGGAAACACACTTTGAGTTAACATGCTGCCATTCCATTAGCGGGAATGAGATCTTCAGATTAGCCAAAGGACAATTATAGTATTAGCGCAGCAGCACAGGCTACATCCCAAAGTGTTTGTGGGCGTGGCCTTCACAGACAAGCGACAGACACATCACACAACTCAAATAAGGGCTGAAGTCACACAGGATTAAATCCTGAAAATATTTTTCACCTTCACCGCTAATTTTAATTTTCTGAGGGCAGGCAGCTGGTTCTGTGTCTATCAGATGGCTGAGAGTGAAAATGGACACAGCGTGTCTTAATCCGGTGTGGGGTGGGTCACGCTGTGCAGGAAAGTAAAGGGATTATCCCATCCCTCCCCGAATCCCAAATCTGGGTGAAGAGCTGAGTGGAGCGCTACTGCAGCCTGACGCGTGCCCACCACCATCACCACCACCACCACCACCACCACCACCATCACCACCACCACCACCACCACCATCACCACCATCACCACCACCACCACCATCACCACCACCATCACCACCACCACCACCACCATCACCACCACCACCACCACCATCACCACCACCACCACCACCATCACCTCCACCACCACCACCACAGCAACTGTCCACCAGCCCCACTGGCTCCTCCTTCTGAAGCCAGATATGTCACTTCTCATGGCTACACTGGTGCGCAAGCGTGAGAGACGCCCAGCGCGGTTCCACGATAAGGAGAAACACAAGACCATGACGTTGCCATGGGAACAGTAGCATTATCCACCTTTCTCCCCTCCCTCCCTCCACACACACACTCTCTCTCTCTCTCTCTCTCTCTCTCTCTCTCTCTCTCTCTCTAAAACCACACAACTAGGGTCGGTTCCTTCCCCCACCCATACCCTCCCCTTGCCTCGCATTAAGGAATACAAGCTTGCAGTTGAGGATGGTTTTTTTTTGTTTTTTGAGGTCACACACAGCTTATCTCACTTTCAAACAACTGTAGCCTAAAGCTCCAGTTGAGATCTAAATGTGTCCAATGCGTGCATGGGTATACGTGCGTGGAGGTGCGGTGCCAGGGGTAGAGGCCTTCGGGCAGCTGCTCTCCGTGCTGGACCCACCTGCTGAGGTCACCACAGGAGCTGACAGAGTGACCCCCCCACAAGCCCACCCAACCCCCTAACACTCCCCGCAAGCCTCTCTAAACCCCACAGCAGGCCACGTCCAGACCCCGGGCTCTTCTGTGAATCCACCGTGGAGCTCTCTCTCACACATTCTCACATACCACAGCCCTGCTTGCAGCATTCCTCCAACAGCCAAACGCCTCTCAGCATCAAAGCCACCCAAAAACAGAAAAGTGCCTCTTGTTTTTTCCCCCCTTTTCTTCTGGAAGTTTCCAGAGCGTCCATAACTCAGGGCACCCCAGCAGTTACCCCTTTGAGCCTGCCACCGTTAGCCCGACATAAACCGTTTGAGTCTGCTTTTAATCACCGTGCTCTGAGGCAACCTCGTCCTGCAAATGGCTCCCCCCGTATTAAATAGCCTGGGTAAACTATTATTTACAGGAGTCGGAGCACAGGGCCAAAGCTGATCACATAAGCAGATTGATGAGTTTTGAACGTTGAGATTAATCTTCCTACCCCTGCAGCGGGCTCCGACCGTTATGGAATACTACTGAGGCGAGCGAGCACAGACTGTGCGATAGGAATCTATCGCAAACATATCAACATAAACTACGATCCATATCTCGGGTGGGCTATTTTTATCTGCACATGGGTTACAGTATTTTTTAAGCACCATGGAAATCATTTCTACCATTTAGATAGATGAAAATGCTGACAGTATCAGTTGTGCTGTCTGTTGTATTTCCACCTGGAATGGCCAGGTGGGTTAGAGAGAATAACACACAGTCCTCATGCATCATTAAACAGACTATCTGTGTGTGTGTGAGTGTGTGTGTGTGTGTGTGTGGCTCCACAAAGGGAATGTTCTCTCTCAAAGGACAAGAAAACAGAAGACCGGGAAAAGAAATGCCACATTAACAAACAATCCACATTCGACCGGCACCTACACTCAAAGGAAGGAAAAACGAGAGAGAGAGAGAGAGAGAGAGAGAGAGAGAACAAAGGCAAGAGAAAGAAGGAACATGCCGGAACAATTTGGTACAGGATCTCTTTGGAATACCCAGTGCTTTTCTCATTTTGTGGGAAGAGCGGCAGCCAGGAGGAGGGTAAATGATGTGGTGGAAAACCTGGAGAGCGAGAGACTCTTTCCACTGCACGAGAGGGAAGAATGTGTGTGTGTGTGTAGTGGTTTTGCTGGAGCTTTAGTTTAGCTTTAAGCAAATCCAGTCTGACTGTCACCTAATACTGCCGGAGTAGGCCACCGCGCTTTAGACTAGGCGCTAGAATAGCTTAGCTCACAGCTTTATCGGGCCTATCAAAGAGATGCTATGGTGCCGTAGTGCATTAGGCATTTAGCAAAGCAATTCTCAGAGGACAGACAGTGAGGGAAAAATAGAAAGTGAGAGAGAATGAGACAAGAGAGAAAGAGAGAGAGAGAGAGGGACAGAGGAACCGTAGAGTAAGAGAAAACACCACCTTAGCAATTAGGAACTGGTTCAGAGTTGTTACCTCAGGGCCTGTGGCCATTACAGCAGAGGAAAGCCGATGGGAAATACACCAGCTCCGCCAGTGGAGAACCAACAGTGACTTAACTACTCTCACACCCTGCCCAGTTAGCAGCACCAAAAGCTACAGAGACACGAGGCATGTCCACACTCCGCAGACATGCCCACGGACATGAAGCAGGTCACTATTAAGCTAACAAGCTCAGGCCACAGCCAGCCTCATATGCATCTACTCTCTAAAGAGACCAGGGAATCAACGTGTAAAGTGAAGTGAGTGATATGATAGCTTCTAATAAGGATTCAGTAAACAATGGTTTGCAGATGGAGGAGTTTATGATGCTTGGCGTGCAATCTTAATATATGATTTAGCGCTGTAGCACTACCTGGGATATACTGTAACATTTCAGAGAAAAAAACATTATTTCCCAGTTGAGGCAGTACACTGAATTAAAACAATCTGTCTGAAATGAAGAGCAGTACCCCGTTTGTGGTTCTTACCAAAAAATCAGCAACGGCAGCAGTAACATCAGAAGCTTAATCTTCATAAATAGAGTTAAATCACAGGGTCAACATTTTCAGGGGCAAGTCCTTGACAGGGTATACTTAATACCCAGCCGTCTAGACTGGACGAATCAAAGCAGACTGAACTGCAGAGGATGGAATTTATCTGGATCCGAGAGGATTCACTAACTGCAGAAACAGACACAGGGCGCACGTAAACCCTAGAGGATTCACACAAATGTTCCATCTATCTATGTACTTATGCATAGGACAGAAACATAGCAAACCCTGGTCTGTTGCTCTATGAATCTCCTCTTGTGGCAGTCCAGGATATAAAGTATCACACAATCATAACTCAGCCACACTGAGTCGTATTTCTAGTTGTCGTCATCAACTATGTACAGTAAAAGACACAATCTTTAGAGCTATCTTCACAGCATCTTAGCATTTGTGTGGACTAGTGATGTGTGTACAAGGTAGATCAAGAAAACAGGCCTAGAAATAAACAGAGGAGTGAGGAAATAAAAGAGAGAGAGAAAACCTGAGAGAAACAGGATAAGTTGTTTTCTTGGTGGAATGCAAGTGTAGGCTTTGTACTCTGTGTGTGAGCGTTTTAAGTAGACCAAATTCACAAGCCACAGGCTGCAGCGATCTATTTCAGTAGTCCTCGGCTCTCTTGTGCTTATTTATCTTTTCGGTTTTACGGCTGGACAGACGCCTTCCACTGCTGCCGCCCCGTAGCCTGAGGGACCAAGGGATGGACGGATGAAGGGACGGAGGGAGAGAGGGAGGGAGAGAGGGAGGGAGAGGTCTCTGTTGCAGCCTGCCCCAACTCCTCCGAGAGGAGAGGGACACTCAGCAGGCCAGTCTCCTCTCCTCCTCACCTCCTCTCCTCTCCTCCTCTCCTCTCCTCACCTCCTCTCCTCTCTTCTCCTCTCCTTTCATCTCTTCTCTTCTCTTCTCTTCTCCTCTCCTCTCCTCTCCTCTACTCTCCTTTCCTCTCTTCTCCTCTCCTCCCCCATCTCTCTCTCCACAATAGGAGAGCGAGGGCATCCATGGCTGAAGCTGCCACTCTGCGGACCTCCCCGTCTCTATTGTTTCTGTCATCAGTGCACTCGGAGAATGCGGTCGGCCCATCCCGAGGCCGGCCGGCTGGCCGCCCGGGGACCGGGAGAGCGGCCAAGCATATTTGCTAAAGTTTCCATCATTGCGTCCGACAAAAGATGCCTTTGTTGTCCTAACAGTTGTGCACTGTGAGGAGTGAGGAGTGGTGTGCACACACTGGGATAAAAACTGGAGTGGACAGACCATCCGAGGATACAGAACCAGACAAGCTAATTTATTACTGCACTTAAACTTTGAGGAAGTGCCGTGAAAGCAGAAACCTAACTCCAGGGGGAAGGTCATTAGCCTTAATTAAGCTAAAATTTCTGAATCGATATAATTAAGTGATTACAGTATGCCTATTAAAACATTGTCTGGTGTCCAAAATGTATAAATCACAGCTAGTTCAACAGGAAATCTAGAATCTAAAAAAATGTACAGTTATTCTAAACCCAAAATAATTACAGTATTAATCATTTCTTGGACACTTTCCGTCGTCCGTCTCACTGTTCTCTGTTCGAGGCAGAGACTGAACAGAAGGCTGCCACGCTAAGTGCCAAGTAATGGAATTCATACTAACATGATAAATACACTGTTGGAGATTCTGTGCACATACACATATTGACTATGCATATAGGCATCAGTTGATCAATTGCTCGTGCTTTGCTGGTAACAGGTGCTGCTGTATTGGAAAATCTAAGTTCCACAGAAAAAATTAACACCCCAAGCAATATTATAACTTAAGATTCTATCCAACTGACCTTTTCAACGTTCAAAAAATGATTCATTAAATGCAGTCTGAAAGTTGATTTTTAGATCACTCCTACCACAGAATGCATCCAAGGCTCACCATGATTTGCGTTGGATGCACTCCATGTCTAACATGCACTAGCTGATCTATTTATTACTGAATGTTTGCTGCTCCTTTAAAAGGAGCTAATGCTTAGCATAGACCCACACAGCTGGGGGTGATGGAAGGTCCCCTCTGACTGCGTTCTCACCCAGTTCTCAGGGCAACTCGCTGAAATTGAATTCCTCTGTGTCCCCCCCCCCCCTGTCCGTCTCATGTGGGACAAACACATGTTTGGCAGCCACGTGACCCAATCAATGGCTTTTTGTTTTCGGGAGGGGAAAATGATTTCATGCCCGGCTGGGCAGGGGGCCTCGCTCCACACATTCTTTATTGGCATCTTGGCACGGAGTGGACGACACGTCCACTCACCTCTCGAGGCCCTGCAGCGCGGCGCCACCATCTCTCAAACACACACAAAACGCGGGTGTCACAAGGACATCATACGAGGGGCCATACATGTATTGGTGGTGGTGGTGGTGGTGGTGGTGGTGTGTGTGTGTGTGTGTGTGTATGTGCATGTGTGTGTGTGTGTGTGTGTGTGTGTGTGTGTGTGTGTGTGAGAGCGCGCGTGCGTGCGTGTGTGTGTGTGTGTGTGTTGGTGGTTGTGGTGGTGGTGGTGGGGAGGGGGCCTCTTCAAAGCAACTGGCTCCAAGTCCCAACATGCCAGTTGAGGGACACACAGGGGGTGGGGTGGGGGTGGGTAGTGAAATAGTGGCATGTTTCTCCATATGAGCTCTGTGCAGAGCAGCTTCCACTGCATGAGTTCTAGAATGCGGCAGTGGGGTGCACACAGGCCTAAGACAGAGCTGTGAGCCCCACAAGAATCACAGGTGAGTAGGTGCATGAGAGTGCCATAAGAATCACAGGTGAGTAGGTGCATGAGAGTGCCATAAGAATTACAGGTAAGTAGGTGCATGTCAGATAGATATTTCTGGAATGCCCTGCCCAAGGACATGAGTGGAAAAGTGTGCATCTGTTGTAAGAGGCAGACAAACTGAATCATCACACACATAAACACACACACACACACACACAATCCCCCAACCCCCCCTCCAACCCCAACACACACACACACACACACACACACACACACACACACACACACACACAGGGCCTGTAAGAGAGCCCACATTTAGCTCAGCTCTGAACAGAGACCAGGGGGGGCAGGTAGGTCAGAAGTATGTATAATGGTCTAACCTGTCTGCTCACTGCCTGCTACTCTACCACATTACTGCACACATCACTGCAGCCTGTGATAAGGGCTTATTTCTATCGCTTGCATTTGGCACCAATTCTGGAAGCTAACGCAGATGTATTCCTCCAGGAGGGAGGATATCTGATGCTCAAGATCGCCACTTCATAGCCATATTCTTTTTTCTTTCCGGATAAAATAAATAACTCAACTAAATTCCAGATTATGAGAAATAACAGCCTATCAGCACATGCAAGTCTAAGGATAAGCAGAGAGAGAGAGACGAAGGGGGGTGGGGTGGGGGGGTAGAGAGAGATGAAATGATAGGGACAGAAAAAGAGGGAGAGAGAGAGAGAGAGAGAGAGAGAGAGTGAGAACGACGGAGAGAAAAAGCCCACCTATTACTGCGCTTCAGGGTTTGTGGCGAGGCTTCCTATTGGCTGTTGCTCACTGAGTGTAACCACCATTCAAGGCAGGTTGCCCCTTAACATGGTTACCACAGCAACAGCTTGCATAATAAACATGGCCACGTGAGCCCCACCAGTTTGGAGGCAGACAAAAGAGGGCCAAGTGGCCAACCAGTCTCCTCTCCTCTCCGCACAGCACAGTCATCCCTGTGCTCACAGGCCTGTGCTGGGTGGGTCCAGGTATTTGGGACACCTAACCCTCCAAAAATGGATGCAAAACCACTGCAAAAAAGATGACAAGCCTATGGTCTTTTTTTCATATACTGTACCTCAAAATGCATTCTGTGCATTAACACAAATGCAAGTTTAGCTCTCATGTGCAAAACCAAATTGCGCGCTTGTAAACAAAAGCAAGAATTCCGGCGTGAAACTCTTCCGTTCCTGACTGTAATAATACTGCATGCAATTCCAGAGCGTGTTCTGAAAGGCAGCCATTTTGCGGGGGCCAAATGTCAGAGGAAACAGGAGATTTTACTTGTCTAATTGGTGTCCCCCTTCTTCAGGCTGATGCTACTGTGTTTGGACGGTGTGGGTAACTGCCTGTCTGTCCCAGTGTTCTGCCTTGCAGAGATGGAGTCACTCTGTGGGACCGGAGGAGCATTGATGCTGCTATACTGACATCCGCCAGTGATCACAACATCTCTGAATGCTCAAGGCTGCTAACGCTAGATCAGACCCCTCAGGACTTCAGGATCCTCACGCGTCCCAGTTTTCTCCGGGCCAACCTACCTTGACACGTGAAGCACTTGACGTGGAAGTGGACGTTCTGGACGCGCACCACCTCGCCCTTGCAGACGTCCCTGCAGCGTTGGCAGTGGATGGTCGACGAGGAGCCGTGGCCTCGACCGCCTCCACTGCTGCCACTGCTGCTGCTGTAGGAGCCGGGCTGGTAAGGACCTGCTGGAGAGGACACACACACACACACACACACACACACACACAAGGGCATGAGTAACCAACTCACTCACGACACACCCCATAAATAATACACCGTCATCCATCACACGCAGCCAAAAGAAGCTCATTCGTGACTGTCAGCTTCATTCAAATTTTAAAAGCAATCGCGATCCTTGGAGAGGAAAACATTGTACATTAAAGCGTCTCACCCGAACTTCTTCTTCACAGAAAATAAACAGTTAGCGGAAACGGGGGAACAGGAACAAATAAACCCACATGCCACCCGTGACTCCGACAAGCAAAAGATCGAGCTTCCAGGTGATTGTGCACATACCGAGCACGGTACACTGAGGAGGAACTGCAACCAGCTGTCAGACCTTAGTCTATTCAACCACAAAGTATCTCAGGGCTCTGCGACTGGACAAGGCTATTCATGCGTTTTTTTTAGTGCAGCAAGGCACACTTCAATGGGAAGAACTCAGAACAGTATACAGACAATTTCCACCCTGAAGAGGAAGACAATACAATAATGCCTCTGCGGTTAATCCACTCTCCATGAGAAAGGACAGAAAATACACTCGTCGTCATGAAATGCCAGGTGCTGGTATGGTTGTCAGGGTGCTCCACATCACGGATGCGGCTGCCTCTTTTTTTCGCCCCAGCCCCTGCCACTGAAATTAACATGCTACAGCTGCCACCCCCCTCTCCGCACACAATTCTAGAAACATCTGCGACCGCAAAACAGCCCTGAGGGGCAATGTGTGGAGAGCATACGCCAGGGCAGGGGGCCAGGCACAACATGGGCCTGCAGACGGACGGGAGAAGGGCAACGTCGGGCGCCCCGCGACGACACCACCACACAGACGCAGCCCCTCCATCCACGGCCAGCATGGGTCTCTCTAATCCATTTTATGTGCGCGGGCAACATCTGTGAGTTAAACCCAAAGAGCCATGATATGTGACCGGAGCATATGAGCTACTCCCAGATGGGGGCTGCTGCGGACGGCAAATTATTGTTTATGCACAGTCACATCAGCGCTGCGCCAGTAAAATCAGACAGCAAGTGTCTTGCCCGCAGTCACCCCCCCCCCCCCCCCCCCCCCAAAAAAAAAAGGAGGAAAGACAACTTGTATTCTCTTCAGCGGTTTTTGATTTTATGCTTTGTTAGAGACACACTGTGCTTGGTTCGGGGATTTTCGCTCTACTTGTGCACTTGTGCAGCGACAGGAAGCTTTTTTATCACGTATCGCCCGTTCCATTGTTCCTTCGCACAAAGCTGCCAGGGCCCGCGGTCGTGGAACTCACCGGAGTGGCCCCAAACCCATTGTGTCATAATACTGCCTGATTAAGCCGAACGCAACTCATAAAAATTAAACTGTGCGTGACGAACCAGCCAGAGGGACGGATTACCAGAACAAACGCAATCCAGCGACACAATGGAGGTGAGTTTGTTTGGATCCGAAGGTTGAAGTTTAAAAAAAAAAAAAAAAAAACACACACACAACACTATCTACTTCCATGGCAGTGGTTAAACAGCCAGCACAGTTTGTTAATTACAGTAACAAAGCAATTCAGTGCTTCAGTGGACATATGCATAATCAGTTGATTGATTACTTAGAAATACACACACACACACACTGACACACATAGGCACACAAACACACATGCACACACATTCAGACACACAGGCATGCACACACATACACACAGAGAAAAAGACAGAAAAAAGGTAGGGGAGAGAGATAGAGATAGTGAGAGAGAGACATGCACACACACACACACACACACATATTTGAAACTGTAATGTTGCGTGGATCACACAGACACATTCACTATAAACCACATTCATAACACATAAGCCACCAGGGCTTGCCGTGATGCAATCTGAAATGATGCAATTCTCTATGATGGACATCACTTGCCTTATCTCTACAACTCCAGTTTGAGGACAGTGACATTTTGGCCCAGTCATGACTAAAGCCGACCCAACTCTATTAGAGTCATTACCAGAGACGGCCGGCGATGGAGCTGCCGACAGAAAGGCCCCCTGTGGTGACAGACTGAGCTGTGTCAACACGAGCACATTGAGCTCATCAGAGCAGTGGCCTCCTCTGATTGTGCCGCCTCTTGTAACGGTGCCTTCAGCTCAAGCGTCAGAAGAGCAAAGAGTGTATTATGCTCTGGAGACCGGCGAGTAGACTTTCTGAGCACACGGCAGCCGTAGAGTTGGGGAGAGGCCAAATGTAACAGCCTCTGTGGACAGAATTGGAAGATAGGAGTGTGAAGCCGGTGTGTAGCCAGGTGCGTGAAAGTGACAGCGAGCGCGAGAGCACACACCCGCGCACACACACACACACACACACACACACACACACACACACATACACACACACACACAGGCACACAGACACACACACACACACACACACACATGCAAAGTCCTCCCCTCCTCCTCCAAAAATGAATGTGAGATCAAGCATCCGAGCAGAGGAGAGATGACGGTGAACTCCTGAAAGCCGTGCCTCCCCAAGAGGGCCGGGAGATAAATGAGCCAGATTAGAGATGAGAGTCTGCAGGAGTGCCTCTGAGGGCGCACGGAGAAGAACAGAGCAGCACGGTGACACCAACATGCACACACACACACACACACACACACAGACAGACATACACGCACGCACGCATGCACGCACGCACGCACGCACACGTGAGAACACACACACACACACACACACACACACACACACACACAGATATGAGAGAGGAGCAAGAGAAACATATGTGAAAAAGATGGTATAAATAGGCATATCGCGGTAGCAGACTGCTGTTTGTCATTCAGCCGGGTGATAATTCTCATTCATTAATAATGGTTCTTAAGAGCGTGCCACTTTTGGGGGATCAAGAGGGATTTCGCCCTTCCCCATCACAGGGGGCTCTTTCAAAGCCTGCGGCAAGACAGCATAACCACATGAACTCCAGGCAGAGTCTCCTCTGCAGTAAAACAACATGTACAAATGAAAGGATTAAAGGTCAAAAACACGATGGAATATCCACCTTATTTGTGAAACCCTACTTCCGGTTCCGGTTTCCATCCTCCGTCCATTCTGTTTACATATTATTATAATAACTTAGTGTGGTCTCCCCAGGATAACTGTAATCTTCTTCAACTTATATTTCTTTTGACATTTTCACAATTCTGCACTCAATATGGATATTCCATATACTACATGACCATCACATTAAAATAAACACAAATCTCTCATGGATGACGCCCATTGTTGGCTCGCGGATATCGTGGATGGAAGAGATCTCAACCCTAATCACAAAGGAAGTATAGAAAACTACAGCACTCACTCACTTGGAGCCAACTCTCTGTGGTGTTGTGTGCGGGGAGACTGGCTTGTTGGCCCACAAATAACTCATAGTCAATCTAAATCATCGCCAATAAAAGGTGCCGTAAAAGGACTACAGAGCAACACGAGGCCCTTGAGGCCATCCAGAGGACCATTTCAAAGGCCAATTCATAAATAAGAGCAGAGGAGAGGAGGGCCGGGCGAGGGTCCAGAGATGGCCTCTCCAGTGCCACTTCATCAGGCTCAGAAGGAGAGGCCAACCGACGTGCTGGAAGGGAGCGGAGAGAGGGGCTTGGGGTGTAGAGTAGACAACATCAAGGTTTTCGGCTCAGCGGTTTGATCTTCTCTGACCTATAGAGGATTTCGTGGTCTCCCTCAACTAACTTTCAAGTGTTCTCTGCACTACTCAAGAACGAACTCTAGAAGACTCACGGGACTAGAGCTCTCTCTGCTTCTCTGTCAAAGTCCATGTGATGGTCAGAGATAGGAAGACATATAGGCAAGGGAGACAGGAGAAGATTATACAGATCGTACGGTGATTCAATCAGCCTCAGATAAAGAGGGAAGCCTTTGATTCACAGTCTCTGTGGATAAGAGACTGATTCAATGATGTCATCAACAGAAACAACACTTGTGTACTGTTATGGATCATTGAGTCTAGCTAGAGCACTTCAACAGCATAAGCAGCATTTGAGTGAATGTGTGTATATGTGTGTGTGTGTGTGTGTGTGTGTGTGTAGAGATAGAGAGTGAGTGAGTGTATAATCCATATTATCGTCGAGTCCCATCCCTAGATAGAGAGCCCCAACTAAGGCAAAGAAATCTCCTCTTCAGTGAGATTCAGCCGTGGGGGAAATAAGAGCAATTAGCCGAAGAAACTGCTGCTAATTTTACTGTCATCATAACGTTGCCATGAAGATTAATGTCCAGGAGGATGCGTCTAGATGTGAAGATTAGACTTGACAGGCCTGGCGCAGGACTATTCACTGAGAGTGTTCCAAATGTGTGTGCATGTGATTGTGTGTATGAGTGTGAGTATGTGTGTGTGTTTATGTGTGCATCCGATTTGTGTGTGCGTGTGTGTGTGTGTGTGTGTGTGCATGCGTGCATGCGTGCATGCATGCGTGCGTGCGTGCACACACGCCTGCGTGTGTATGTATGTGTGCTTAAAAGAATAATTTAGATGGTCTCTCTCAGTACCAGAGCATTAATTCTACCTGCAAACCCATTATAATATTGCACACTCAGTGCCCACAGTTTTAGTAAGCTGTCAGAAAAGATACAGCAGATAGTTTAAGTTTAATATTCCTCTAAGCTGTAAAGCTGAGTTGTTATTTAGCATATTGATTTTGGTAAAATGATTAACTAATCTATCACTTACAATCTATTAAGGCGAGTACCACTGCAAAAATGTTTGCTTTAGAAGAAGGCTGCAGGATTCCCGGGGTGATAACAGACCTCACTGGGGCTGCCTCCACAGACCTGTTGGCTAGACTCGTGGCGAGAGCCTAGGCATTTATCAGGTGTGACACCCATTGACTGAGCCTATGAGAGGTGTAAATCACCGTCTGACAGGAGTTCTGCACCAGATTATAATGCGCTGGCATAAGCATTACAGAGCGCTGGTCATATCGGAAAACCTCACATACATCACGCCCAACACTTCACCTTGCTGCGCTTTCATTTTGCTCTGTGTGAGTCTGCCATGCGTTTTTAGCTGGTTACTCCTCCATTTTCTTAGTGACACTTATTGGCTGCCTTGAATCGAGGCATGTGTATTTAATTAGCGATTCTATTGAGGTTGGTACAGTTTCTATTCTAGGCCTGTAACGGACGATAACCCTTTAATCTCTGTTTTGTTCAGTTTTGTTCTGAAGGAGGCGTTTGGCACAGATTTGTCAACAACTTATCTAAAAGAAGAACGGACTTGGCGCTATGCGTGGGCCACTTTCTTGTTTACGTTGAACCCTTTAATACTGTAGGTGGTTCACTTCAGCTAGCAATTTGCCTAGACTGTGTTCTACATGGTGACCACTCCTCCAAATCCCCCTGGGTGCGCTGTGATATTACAATGATATTACCACTTAAACGGCTCTGTCTCTACACTGGCCCTGACACGTCTAGTGACGGCAGCTCCACGCACGCCTGCGGTCAAGCCGCTGTCGTCCTTGTCATTTCATTCCGATGGCGTTCTCAGGAGGGATTCCGACATGTCAAGGGTGGCCCTCCGCGATTTATGGCTATTTTTTTGCATCGGTTGACAGGGTTAGGCGTCGCTTGACAGGGGTCGTACTCAATCCTGCGTCTCAATGATTGGCTCAGTCATGCGGTTTCAAGGTCAGCAAGAATAAAAATGAAGGGCTGCGAACGCATAAGCCTCACAAAGCTTGTTCAGAGAGTTACAGAGACAATGAAGATGTGAGAATGAGCGCACCGAAAGCTTAACTGAATGGCCCGTGAAGTATTGATTCATCAGGTATGAATGGCTGTCAATGGGATTGCTATGCTTCGCTTACGCTGAATTGAAAAACTCCTGTCTCTATCTACTTGTTGTTATTTTCCTGCATGTCTCAGTTGACTTTCTATTATACCTCAGCAGCTATTTGACTTCTGATGCAGCTATATAAAACAGCTACAGTGGAATAGCAGTAAGCCTTTTAAACCTTACATACTGTATACTCCCAGTGCTTACATACAAAGCAACACTGGGCAATCACTAGTTGATGTCAAAGTGGTACTGCCTTCAACTGTACATAGCACAACTGGGGCTACTTTCCTATGTGCACACACAGCCATTACATGTAGCTGTACACAGACATGCACATTCATACACACATACTGTACACACACACACACACACACACACACACACACACACACACACACATGCACACACACACACACACACATGCGCGCGCGCCGTGCACACACGGAACCCGCAAACACACGCACATGCACACGCACACACACACACACGCCAGGTGGCTCACAGTTCTCTGGCTATAGCCCCATTCTTTGTGCCATCTGGGCACAGGGCTGGAGCCAGCATCCAGGGTGTACCCTCCGGAACTGGCTCCCAACCCACCACAGCTCCTGTCTGCTGGCCTCCCAGATAGTTGTGTTGCTAGGTAAAGCTTTGCCTACAAGGGCCTCGTTATTACATCATAGCGGAGTGACCAATCGCTAAAAGTAGAAGCTCAGATAAGTAACCCAGAATGGAGGCTTTTCAGTCCCTTACAACAGATACGGAGAAAATACAGAGTGGCTCTCCAGCGTTCTGGTCCATTCCGGAGTATTCCGAAGATATACTACCACTGCGACAGAGTGTTCGGCATCAAGCAATTTTATTTTTCCTGAGGCAGGGCTGTTCATCACAATCCACCCGCAGTAACAGAACACAGGGACTTACAAGTGCATCAAGCCACTGTCATGATTCAAATCAGTCAGCTCAACCAACAAACTTTTTTTTGCTGAAATTTGCAATAAAGTACAGTATACTCGTTTTTTTCATTCACCCTTCCTTCTATGCATCCATCCATCTGTTCAGTTTTTCTGGAGGCCCTTTCCAGCCACACAGGACTCTGACTCCACAGGAAGAGAATGGTCGTAACTGCACTCGGATTCATATTGCCAAGGGGGCCTAGAGAGCCTATTTCCTTGCGGGATTATGGGCAGGGAAAAGGTCAAAGGTCAAGTGTTTACTACGACCCTTTGAACCGTGCTCGCATGGGCAGTAATTACAGCAACACACTGAGGGAATGGGAAGAGGGGGATGACTAATGACACAAACACAAAGCTCCCTCCGTATGCTGGGCCCATGGCACAGAGGATTCCACGGCACGCCATGAATAAGACTACGCATTCCTCCATGGCATGTACTGTTGTATTGTTGTCCTTTGCCATTAGGCTAGCACAGCTTCAGACATTCCACACACCGCTATAGATGTCAACTCAACAAGCCCTAACAAGCTGGAAAATCTCTGAGGCCTACAGAGTCAAACCTGTCAAAAAAAGCAAACCAACAAGAAATGAGCAATACTATGGAAAAAGTAAGTGGAAGATGTGTGCGTCCATGTCTTCAGAAAGAAGAAGATTGAACTGTACCATTACAGATCGGTTACATTCTGCATGAGCCTTGCATTAGCCACACTTAGCAGATTCTTGCACTGCCCGGCCGGCCACACTGTCCTCTGCATGGCAGGGTCACAGTAACATGAGAGGAGGCAGCTTGCCTGGCGGGCTGGGCCATGGCTGCAGGTGATTTCTGCCTGGACGGTCTGCTGTGACCAGCAGTGACAGCCTTGGGGAGTGGGGGGCAAAAGTGCTGACTCTGCTCTTCCTCCAATAAAGGCTTGCGAGCTCAGGGGTGCAAAAGGAACACAATGTGTACCACTGTATGATGCTGGATGCAAACAAGAGTCAGAGGTACATGTACTGTAGATCTGTTAGATCTCCAGCTGAGGACAATAAGGAAGGGAACAGCTGACCATGATTGGAGAATATGCCTGAAAACCACCAATTACCAACAACAGAAATACTTGGAAAGACAAATATCAATTTATTGTCAGTTTATTCTCAGAAATGTGGAAAAAACATGCAACAAACTGAACAGAGTACTGTAAAACAGCACAAGGCTGTGAACAGACAAATTCAAGGAGACATCTTGCTATTTCATCTTGTGGTTGGGATTTGGCTGTGTGAAAACAGAACAATCCAGAGTGACAGCTTGAATTGGCCAGTTGTCTGTCATGGGCACTTATTCCGCAAGCCTTATCTTGACAAAACATGTCAACTTAATTCAAATGGTCATCAGCGAACACTGATAGATAGACTGATAGACAGAAAGAGATAGAGAGACAGAGAGCCAGACAACACATAGTGGTAGAAGAGAGGAATAGAGATGAAAGGAGAGAGTGCACAGACACGCTGTAAAGGACTGTGGACTAACCGGTTTGGGCTGAAACTCTCTTTGGCTTCACACATAATTGAGTCTGTGATCTAGATGGCATGCCCGTCCAGATCTATCAGTGCTTGGCATGGAAACTATGCAGCCTCCCTACATGCCCCACTAATGCCATCTAAACCACACTAGAATCCCTGGTGTTTACAGACACTACTGTCTGTCTGGTTAGAGTGTGCCATGCCATCATAATCTCACTCGCATCGACAGGCAGCAAAACATGACTAGTGAAAATCTGACCATTGCTGTCCAGGACCAATTTGACTGAGGTGGCAGCGGCTGAATTGCTACACAAAAGAAGTATGGCACAAGATATATCTCCACCAAGTTTCTATCTATTTCTGCTCTTAGAATGTTAGAGAGAAAGACAGAAGAATGTGAACAGTTGCTTTCTGCAGAAATCTCACATGGCAACAGTGCTGGGCACTCTGTGACCTGAAGGGTTAAAGCCTTTAACCCAGAGTCATACACTTTTAACATTTGCATGCACCTTCTGACAAAGAGGATTTTCTTTTTTAATGAGATCTTTCAGTATTTCTTCAGGTCATCAAGGAACATGTTCAAATGACCACAACTGTTTATAAATAAAGATGGTAGAGATGATAAGGGGAGAAACTACACAGGAAACACAAAAAGCAGAGATTTTTCTGGAATTCATCACTGCAAAATAAGTCTATAAGACTCATCTTTAATGAGCTGGTCAACATGATTATAAAAATGCTTAACTGAATTTTGGTTTTCAGAGAGAAAACAGAATTGTGTTGCAAAGTGTGTGATAACATTAATTCAAACATCAATCCATCTCTCATAAAATCCTTTATGTTGAAACTAGGAGATGAACATCTGCAGAGTACACTGCTCAGATAGGCTCTGGAAATACTAAGAAGTATGCTCTCTGGACTTACAGCCTAAATGCCTTTTTTCTGTTGCTTGATAATAGCAAGTCAACATAAAATTCTTTGTTGAGCTCTGAGAGTTAAAAACTGATAGGCACTGACAACAGTCCACTTAACTGGCTATTTCATATTTCTAAATGTATCAAGTTGATCTTGCCCTTGACCATTTAAAAGGCAACTAGAGAGTAGTTGCCTCTCTCTCTCTCTCTCTCTCTCTCAAGGACAACTTTAGGTAACGAAGCAACATAAAATAGCTGCGTTTACAGTGCCTTGTGTTTGTCTGATGTTTCTCCACAAACTATACATACATGAATAAAGCCACATTGCTCTTGTCAGCTGAGGTCTGTAGATTAACAAAGGAATTCCCGGCATTGCAATGCCCACAATAGATCTATTCAATCAAGAAGTGCAGAGACACGTGCCACCATTTCAGTGGAGGGCCAGCACTGACCAGTGCTGAAAGCTACTTTTTTGGCAGAGTCACAAGAATGGAGAATAATGCAGTGACATAATAACACCGCTCATACAAGAGAATAGTGGAGATTTAGGGTGGTAATCCTAGACATGAATGCAGTAGTACACGATCTTTGATAGAAACCAACTGGACGAGCTCCTCTGACTGTGCATGCGTACTGTACAACGCTCATCTGTTTTTGCAGTATGTATTATGTTTGCCTGCTTTATCTATCCAAGGGTCAGTATTGCAACCTAAACTCTGAGCCATCATATATTCCATATATCTTACTGCAGACTCTGGTGTCATTTCACCACCAAAAATATCATCAATCATCAAAAGTTGTCCAACTTCTGTTTCAAATGACACATGTCTCCAAGTGGGAGAAATATGTGTTTTCTGCAATGGACTCCAGACTGAGCTGATTATCAGAAAAGCAGCACTTCCAGAGTTGTAGTAATGACATATGTCCCACTGTCTAGATATGGAAATGTGTGTCTCAGGGAAAGCTGTATCCAAAGCGAACGGGAAAGAACTTTTAACGACTAACATTGTGCAGATACCGCAGGACACATTGCATAACCTTCGCCTAAATTACAGGATAACGTAGGGATTGTGTCACTGTATCAATTTTATCTTTGACACTGACAATCTGTTTCGATTCAAACGAAAATCACTGTTAAACTAACTGGGATCAAAGGGTTAGAGTAGACAATGCAAATGCATGGCAAGTTCTTGCACTGCTTGTAATTGACACTGTTCAGATCGTAGGCTGTAAGCCAATATTGGTGATGTGCCTCACCTCCATCGAACAACTTCTGCTTTATTAACTTGTCTTCGCACACTGACCATTAATTTCAGCTACATGAGCTGTTAAAAATGTTGCGTACAAGACATTTCAGAAATTTGGTTTTCCCTTTTTTTTTTGGATCAAATCGTGCATCGATGATAATTGAATCAAACAGAATAATATTTGAGTAGACTATAAACATGCAGAGAGAGCGAGCGAAAGGGGGGACAGGTGCAAAGTAGCCTATCCTTACCTGAGTCGCCATGTGATAGCATAATCCGTCTCTAGAAATACCAAGTCTACCGGCTCAGACTAGCCAACAGTCTATTAACTTAAATAAAAGAGGATACATATCAAATTCTTACCGTTGGTACTCATGATGAAATGAATCCTTGAATTATATTAGCCTACAACTTACACTGGGAAACGACTATTCAGTTCTCGTATAACACATGATCAGCGTCTTTAGGATAATATCTAAAACGGACTGTTCAATTAGCCTAATAGTTGCTGACAATTCCGAGACACCAGCAATTTTTCATAAACCATTTATAAACTCTTAACTCCTGGACGCGCACTGAGCTCCGTAAACTGTTCCGACTAGTAAGATGTCCTCTCCTGACAAGGTGAGGAATAAAGCAGGAATCTGAATGGAGCGATGGGTGTTCCCTGTGTGGAGAAGCCGATTACAACAATGCTCTTGTTGAGACTGCTGTTCGTTGAGGATTTGACTAAATCCGGATTGCACTGGTGGTGCACCGTAGTTCAGTCACGTTCTATTTGCAGGCGACAGCATCCTACTTCCAAAAGAACACCGTTGCATGGTATATGAGGCGGAGGCTACTCCAGCACTGTGTCAGATGCCGTCACTTGTGCTCCAATCTGCGACGCGATGCTTCTCCTCTGACCTGCGAGGGCTCCAGCGGATCTCTGCTTAGGAACTGACGAGCGTGATATGGCCCACCAGCGCCGTGTAGCGTCAGCCATGATCAAACCATGCCATTGGTATCGGATCAAACGCACATCGTCACAGGCGTGGTGCGCGAAATCATTGCTGAGGCAGGACAAAGGATGCTTTGCTTTACCTCTCGACAAATACCCGGCATTACTTCAGAGTTCAAACTAGCTGAGTTTGATATCTGTGGAATAATAACGCTAATTATCTGAACTACAGGAATGCATGTTTTTATTAGCCAGGTGTAATCCCATCAGGTGCCATTTAGGCATACTGTAAAAGATGTTTGTGCTGAGTGCTTTCTGATTTTTTTTTAAATTATTTGAATCGTCTGTTTAGCTTTCGCATATAGTCTTGGTCAGACAAGGGCAATATTTGATAATATGTAGCCTATTTGAAATACGTATTTAATTACTTTAGCATAGGCTACTTTGAACTTTGTATTTTGCAGGATTGGAAACAAAATCAAATGTAGTTTGTAACAAAACACCTTGAGGGATTGTATTTAGAATTTTTAACATTTTTCACGAATAAGCCAAAATTGAATCACTCAGGTAAGTATACTATATCAAAGTCTGGGCCAGAATCTTAGTGAACCTGGTTTTGTCAAAGTTCTTGTTGCAGGGTTACTCAAGTAGGGAGAGTGCCAGGTGATATCCCTTGGCCAATTCCTTATATTCAGCTGTAAAGTTGACCTAAATAGAAAATGCGTATTTCATTACCCTTATGGAAAGACAAGATGACATGTAAACACATGTTTTCATTTTTCTTACAGTAGTATGCTACATTGTTACCAACTTAAAAGTGCTAGATACAACTTTTCTCTTTTACGATGCCCACTGAACAATTCTGAAGTTGGAACAAATGAAAAGAAAAGTAAATTGAGGGAGCAGAAATGGTGAACTTTATCACCCTTCTGCAAGGATAACATGGCATGCAAACCCATACTGTAGGCCTATATATTTTGTTTTTGCCCATTTTAAACAACTTAAAAGCATTAGAACAATTTTAGACAACGGTATTTTCTGTTTCATCATCTCCTAAAACTGGAAGTTGAAATAATTCAAAACCAAACCAAAGTCGGAAAGCAAGCACAGTGTAAAGGGAACATTTTGGATACCAGAGTATTTACTGACATCTTGTGGTATGCTAAATTATTGTGAAAAGTCAGTTTGGTTGGAGAGAGCAGGTTATAAGGTTCCACAATGCAATAGCTTGTTCTAAAGGCCTAGATATATGCAGAGAGATCAATGTGACAATGAGATGAAGACATAGGTTTCTCTAAACCTGATTGGAAATGAACACTTAGAGGAAGAAGGCTATAAATGTATTCTTAAACCACTAAAAAGATAAAACAGACACATTTAAGACCCATAAGATATTTGAGCCTCTTTGATTGTCTGATTTAATTGTGTTCTGATTCGATAGATATCCCAACTGACCAGCGCGCACACACGCACGCACGCACGCACACACACACACACACACACACACACACACACACACACACACACACCCACACACACACACGCACACACACACACACACACACACACACACATAACCTTGTAACCAGAAGGTGTCAGTAGTGGTACAGTATGTGGAACGGAATCATGCAGCTCCATGAGAGAGATATAGGGGCACCTGAGCGGAGAAATCAAACATTTGAACTCCTCTTGTTCTCAGAACACACTTCTAAATCATATTGTTGTTTAAGGGTCTTTTATATTTGGCTATCATACTGTCAAGACTGTTTTTGTCTGTGATTCCTCAGTGGTGGAATGATTAACCGAGGTTCTAGCGACAGTTTTAGGATCTGTTTACCATTTCTCTTAATAATTAATTCTCCTTACAGAGACACAGTTTGTATACTGTATCTTTATGTGTATTATTCAGTTAAATTCTATTAAGTCAATTACTGACACTTTATAAATATAGGCTATATGACTTCACTATAAACTTAATTTTAATGTTAATGTTAATATTGAGCGATATCATTGTTGTTATTGACAAAAGTGTCTGCTAAGAACCACATAAAGCATGAGCATGAATGACACAACTACAAAACGAAATAGTCGAAACAAGGAGAATGGAATGAAAGTAAGAAATAATTTCCAAGGGTATTAAGGGCGATAGAATAAACATGTGAAAAAGTTACTCAAAAAGAAATGATCATGTATAAACACAATCCTGAACATCAAAATGTACTGTAAGCATGTTCTTTTTGTCAGCATTCTGATCACTGGTTTCTGGTCACTGTCTTTTAAGAACATTTGCCCCCAGTATTTCGCAAATACAATTAGACATTGTAGCCCTACTAAACTAGCCTGAACGGTGTTTAACCTAAAATATAATTAAGGCATCATTATGTACATGAGTGTTTATGTGTGTGCAACATGGTGATGCTCTTATGCGCTCACAATGTTCCCTTCTCTTAATTGCAGGCGCATTGAGTGGAAAGTACATTGTTTTCAAATTACAACCACCTTAAATATCTTTATGTCCCAAATCATTTAACCATTTTCTCTTTTCCTTTAAAGACCAGATGGTCTGAGGCCTGCGTTTAAACATGTCAGTCAGTTTATCAGGCAGGGGCAATGCAGCAGCATATTTCACAGAATGGTAGTTATTATTTAGACTGGTTCTTTGGTAACAGCAGATTGGTAGTTTTCATTTCTAATCCTGTTCCGCTGCCCAGGTGTGGAACACAAGCTGAAGGAGAACCCAGTGTTACTCTTGTCGTTTCTTTTGACATTTCCAAAATGGGGGGCTATCTTTAATCAGCTTTATTGATTTAACATCACAGTTTCCACAGCATTAGACTGTCATTTATTACTGTAACACTACAATGCCCCCAAGGAATGCAACACCGATGACATCAGGGTAACCCATGGCAACCTAGACCTCACAGTGTGTCTGATTGCGGAGGGGGCGGGGCTCGATGTTGAGGTTCCCTCGGAGGGAGTCAGAGCTGATGGAGACTGGCGTTGGAAATATGGATTTCCTATCAGCATTGAAAGGCAAAGCCATCACTCAGCGGCGTGTGCACTTGATGCGCACATCATTTGCGTCCATTTACCAGGAGTGGACACACAGACAATCACAAATGGACAAAGAGTAAGCTAGACAAGGGGCCGAGGCATAGGCCACAAAAAAAATGAAGTGGCTGGTTGGACAAGGAAGTGGCTGATCTGACAATAGCACGGTGTCTAAAACTAGCCTCAGCCTGGGGACACTGGAGAACACTGTCAGTGCTCTGGACTCCCGTGTTGGTTTATTTCATGACTGGCATGTTGTGCGGGGTGATTTACTACTCGTCTGGCACTCGCAGGCAACACGTGGCACGTGACCCCAGCAGTCCTGCAGGAGCATGACCTACTCATTGGCACATGTTGTGTGAGACAGGTTCCAGTTGTTCTCTCTCACTGCAAAAGCAGAAGGGGAACACTCTTGACCCAGCGACTGGAAAATGAAGAAAAAAAAACTTGTAGATATACAGTAGCACTGTAAAGATGAAAGCAAAATATCTGTGATTGTTCTTGTGTTGAGTCATCATTTCTGTGAAAATCTTCACAGTGTGCTGGCATTGGGACATACTGTATGCAGGTAGAGAGAGCATGGTATATACACTGTACCTTCATGGCAGATTATAATGACTTAAGCTCTTTGTTTTGTCACCAAGCCATAAAGTAGGCATAGGCAACACTCGTAAAGGTACCTGTGTGCGGGTATGGAAATGTGCTATTGACTTTCAAAAGACGTTTACATATCATGCAAAAATGAATAATGTTTTGTCTTTGTTCATTTAGTTGGAACTATCTAAGATAGATCAGATAAAAGGTTGCCAACTATGTTTTTTTATGCGAATCATAATGATGAAATTCCTGGTCTGCAAGATACTGTAATTATTAGTAATGGACATGCTGACTGTGTATAGTATAAAGTATTGACATGATATAACAACCTTTCATATACGTAATGAGGAATCATTTTTATAAAGATCAATGCAAATTTTTCAAAGGAATATTACTGTGTAGTATATTACTGTGTAGTGAAAGTGAAATGCATGAGTTGCTTCAAAGTCCCAGAATGCAAATGAATGGAGTGGTGTGTACTGTATGTGGCTTCTGGGTGTGTAACAGCATGCTCTTACTGAGAGCGGACTACTGCGTGTCTCTCCCAGGGGAAATCAGCACTCATCCTCATTAGAACATCTCTCTGTTTCTTTCAAGATCCATATCATTGTTTTAACAGTACACACACACACACACACACACACACACACACACACACTCTCACACACACACACACACACACTCACACATGCACCCGCGCGCGCTGCACACACATACATACACACAGAGACAGAGACAGAGAGAGAGACTCATACATGCAATGCCATTTTTATTCTGTTTCAAAGCTGTTCTAAATGAAACCCCATTATTATTGAATGTGGCATTACATTTATTTATTTAGCAGACA
Organism: Sardina pilchardus; assembly: GCF_963854185.1. Taxonomy (NCBI): domain Eukaryota; kingdom Metazoa; phylum Chordata; class Actinopteri; order Clupeiformes; family Clupeidae; genus Sardina; species Sardina pilchardus. The sequence continues at coordinate 18,087,338 of NC_084998.1, forward strand.
CTTGCATCTAAGTGACAATAAGCATTGGTGCACTTTCTATCAGTAGGTGCAATCCTAGTTGCCATGGTGTTTTTACAGCTATACTGTCTTAGTCTTCCACTAGTAGAGTCACTGTCAATGTCTTTACATAATCTTGGTGAGGAGCAATGAGCCACATTAAGCCACATTATGTCACTTAGCTCACTAACCACTGCTTCTGTAACTCTATCATTTATTAGTCTACTGTCACTATGGGAACCAGCAATGTTTGTCTTTCTTATATAATTTTCTTTCACCTTTTTCTTGTCTGATTCAGAATGAGATAATGGACCAGATGAGGAAACGGGTTAGAAAAATATACAGGCTAATAAGGGCCTCTTTTAATAAAACACTCGAAATGTTTAGGTTACAACATTGTGAAGTCTATAGGCTATGTGAAAGTGTGTCAGTGAGTGACTGGAGAGGAAAACCCAGTAAAGCACAGACCCTTTTAGAGGAACTCTCTGTCCCTTCCTAAAATAGATTTCTTTATCCCCCAGAGACAAGGACATGTTGTTTTCTGATTGGCTTGTAGGGTGGATATTAATTGTGTACATCAGGACACCTATGAAGTAGATCTGGTAAAAAAAAAGTTTAATCCCCTTTCCATATCACTGCTCTGAATGGTAACTCTGACAACCAGTAAACAATAGTTTAACTCAGAAGCAGGTTTGCAGCAGTGGAATCATGCAAACTACCCCACATCACTGTCAGCAACCAAAGAAAGTAGTACAACAAACTGAAAAATGTTGTTTCTTTTAAAACTGCACCACGTGGTCTAAAATGCACGGTAGCCACTCACACACTTACATACATACGTGAGGCTACCAGGCTGACGGGATGACAGCCTTTGAGATGTCCTGATATATCCTACAGAATGCATGGACTTGGCGGAGGAACTCAACTCTTCTTCGTGTCATGGAGTTCTTTGTCTCCATCTCGTTCACTCATTCCATATATCAGGACATCTCAGTGGCCGTTATCCTTTACCTCACTTCTGGCTTATCATGCTTATATTCAGTGGAAGCACATATCACCTGCATTACAGTTAAATTCCCTTTCACACATAAAATATATTACGGACCAAAAACAATACTTTCACACAACCAGTGGCTCAATTATGTTGCTTTCAGCACAGTCAGATTTTCAAAAAGACTGTCGGCCCTTTCATGTTCATTGCAAATAGCGTACTCTGTTGTTCAGGATGGCATTCTGCAGGGCAGAGTTGAGTCACAAATAAACATGACTTTTCTATTCCTTGGTTGAAGGGAGAAGCCAGACTTCCCTGTAGGCATTTTGTTTTCTTCATGAACCTGGTGCGGCTAATTTTCCTATTATATGTTTGCCAATCAGAGGAAGAAAATATTCCATCAGTCAAAGTTATCACAACACACTCTGAAAACACCATGAATAATAAATGCATGAAAAGGTGGTGGCAAAATTGAGAGTGAAATATGTGCTGAATAATGCAAACTCGCCCGGTCCCTGCAATATTGGCTTGTACCTTACATGCAGACATTTCAGGAGGGCCTATCACCTGGTGCAAATGAGTTTTCCATGAGTGATTTCTATCTAGAAGGTTCTTGAGTTCTCCTCTATTTGACTTCCATTCGTGCCAAACTGTAAATAACTGGTTGTCACACACACAGCTTGTCAGAATATGAGAAGTGCAACTGAATGGAAAAGAGAGGTAGAGAGATGACTTCTCTGTTGTGAGATATTTTGTACGTCTGGGCTAAAATTGGGACTAGGACATTTCTGTAGAAGCTTTTGAAGCCAGTTGTCCAGTCATCCTTTTGGACAAGAACCAGATGGGAGGGGGGGGGGGGGGGTTCAAAGTTGGATGGAGATTAAAGGAGTGACGCCGTTTTTTGTGCCGAGATCTGTAAACTTCCTGCTGATCAGAGAAACAAACTGGCACGTAATAAACCAAGAGTGTCGTGGCGACTACACAAAGCGGGACCCCAGGACACATAAACACTGTCCACGAGCTGGACCTTGGCCACCGACGGCAGCAACTGTCGTGGACTCGATGGCTATCCCTGCGGTCTCGGCCGGGCTGAGCTGTTAATTCCAAAGCCCTCACCCACATTCCTGCCCCTAATAGTGTCCTCCACTGGGAGCCCATTGATTAGCCTGTGAAGTGAGCTGCTGAATCACGTTAATCTGACTGGATTAGGCAGAAAAGACCATTTGTAGGCAGTTAGAGAGTCAGAGAGTTAGAGAGTAGATAGTGAGAGTGCGGGTTGAGTCCTGTTGGATATTGACAAATCCTAATCATTGCTATGACTAGTGACTGTTGCCTCATGTTTTAATCAATGCGTGACATTGCAACATTTTGGACATCTGACGCAAGCTTATCACATAGACTTTTAAACAATCTTAGTTTCACAAAAAAGGCAATGACTACACGTATTTGCTATTAAATCTAATGTATTAACAAGAATTGCTGATCAATGCTGAGGTGTAGTATCTGACTATGTCTGAACAGTCAGCATGGATTTTATTGTAATTACATGGTAATTGTACCAATTACATTGGTAGCACATTGCATTTTGCACATGTTTTGGACATGTATTACTGGTTACTGCCCCCTTTCAGTGTCTATTCTTGGTGCCATTGTTTAATTATTGTTGTATGCTTCATGTTATATTCTGTACTGCGCTTGCCACTGTTGTTTGTTGCATGTTGTACATTGCACTGAACATTGTCCTGTCTGTCCTGATGCTGTATGTTGTCCACAGTAGCACACTTTTATTTTATCAGAAGACTGCATTGCTAAAAATGTGTTGCACTAATGTTTTTTTTCTTATTACTATACTTTATATAAAATGCGTGTTATGTTTGACTCATGTTGTATTGAATGGAAACTTTGATTCGGGAGAGCAGATACCGTATAAAAGGGCAGAATCATTTTGCCGATGTAAGTGCTGTTATCTTGAGCTGTTCTGAAGTGTTCTCAAATATACTTTGAAAATAGACGGCAGGTGAAATTGTGTATAATGATGTTCTGACCAGGCTTTGATTGATTATACATCATGAAGTGGTTGAAAGCACAATTTCTGTGCTGCATATATGAAAGATGAGGTTTTAAAAGGCTCCAGTCACAAAAGACGACAAAACCGCAGCCAGTTTGCTCTAAAATCCCTTTGAGTAGATTCACCTCACATTCGTTTAAAATCTACAAGCAAAGCAAATGGAGCGGATAGATGACAGCACTATCATTTGATATCGCTGCAGGCACACCACCGTAGCCACTGTGCAGAAAGTTATGAAGAGCCAATATCTTTAGCAGCTATGAATCCAACTTTACTTGAGCAGACCATCAAGACAAATCAATAAACAGATAAATCTGTTGGAGCTTTGTTGACAGAGTGGAATACTAATAGACATGGGATTTGGCGTTAGGGCAAAGGTCAGACTTAGTTTACATTTACTTGATAGATTGTCGAGAATCACTCTCAGTGAGTCAACAATCTTGTTGAAGGTTTGGTTCTTAAGTGTTTCATATTTTGTAAATTATCAAGTAATAGAGTCAATAACAAGTCTTCTTATATCAATGGCATGTATGTTGTCACTGGAAACAACTGCTGTATTATAGACACTCTGTGTCGTGTAACAACACAACTTCTGTAACCATGCATTTCACAAGATGCAGATACAATCTGCTTCTAAAGATGGTGACATCCTGTGAGGTTGTGGAGTGTCTGTGAAAGTCTCCTCTGATGTCGAATAGAAAGAAACATATTTGTGGTTTGTAGAGTGGAGAACGTACAGAGCTGCTACTAGGCATGAGCGAATGAGGGACAGTGGACCGAGTCCCGTATGGGTTTTAAAGCAGGACTGACAGGGAGCTCTGCAGAACCAGTGGAGGGCAGTGTTTACAAACATCTCAAACAATGTTATAAATCAAGAAGAATGAACAGATTCATATTTAATCTTTTTCTGCTTTTAAAGTGACTCGTTAAGCAATATCAAGCAAGTGGATGATGTTTTTCGGGACAACCCAAGCAGTCCTCTTTTACATCCATAGTTTTTCACGTCACTGTAAAAAAAATATCTTTGGAATGAATTAAAACAATAAACAATGGACTTGTACAGTACTATCTCTGGTATCAACACTAAACATCAGTGGTCTTCTGGGAAAAACATTAAAACATTATTTAAAATGTCAGTTCTACTTTGACATAAAGGCATGCTATGTATGTTTACATATTTGAACATCAACAGTGTTTCACAAACACAGCAAAGTTCAGCAATTTTACTGAACACTTCACATGTTTTTTTTTTTAAAACAAAACATCTCAGGACAAGTTCAAAATACGTCACAGTTTTACCTGAAAGCAGTCATATCAGTAAGAACACATACAAACAAATGCCACTGTGTCAAGGAGACTGTGCACACTTATGCAAAACAGTAAAAACATTCCTATCACTCTCAAACTCATTCATCTCACTCATATCCACAACAACAGCTACAACAACAACACCAACACCACCAACAATAATAACAACAACAACAACAACACATGTGTGCAGACTATTTAATTCTGTACATGTAACTTAACAAAACCCTACAACACTTTAAATTATAGTTCACCTCTTCTCTCTTTCACTGAAAGTGTCTATAAGTGAGAGGGTTTCCGTTGGACTCGGGACTGTTTCTGTGCTCACACCCGTATTTTTATTAGTCATACATATACAAATAGCCCTCACGATAACACTCTGTTCTGTTTACCAAAGTGCAAATCTACAACCTTACAACCCTCATGTAATATCTCTTGACCTGGCAATCTATCTGTATCTCACAAAGACAATGTTATTGAAAACAGTAAAGTGTTAAGATTTGAGCCTTGTTTTATGGTGTTATATCGAACTTGACTGCGATAACAATCTGCTGAAAAAGCTCAACTTGTCGATGTACTTTTTCAGTACCTCACTGCCCTCTCCCAACATCTCAATAACAGCCATTCCCTCCGACAGACATTGCTATCTGTGTAATGCTACTATCTTTAGTTTATGTGCAGGCTCACATGATGCACCCAACCAAGTAACCAAGTAACCTCGCAGGACTAACAGGAAATGTTAAGAGTGAGCAGGGTAAAGAGCGGGCTTTCGCAGGAAGTAAGGAGCCCTGGGGCTTCTCTTTTCTCTTTTGCAGAAAAGTGCAGCTGGATATAGCTCAGTCAGGCGACTAATTGCACCTGTTGACTCTTGTCAGTGTTAGATTTCTCCTCTCTACACAAGGGATCTGTAGTATACAGAGGGGCCCTTGGCTTAAAGAAAAAAAAACACACACACACACACACACTACATCCCTCTGGAATGTGTTTAGAGTGTTCATAATACAAAGGTGGTCATAACAGCACCTCCCTTGTCATGATATGCGTCCTCTATCATGCTATGGGTATCTTTCATGTCATGTTCCTTTCATCTTTGTTTATGCATTTCAGGTCCATGCTGGATGCATACGTGTAAATTCAGTGTAAATTGAAAGTAATAACATGAACACGTGAAAACAGAAAAACACATTTTATGAGGTAGGTAAAATAGTCATGAAGATTACTCTCTCCAGTTCAATGCACATTTCATATTAGTGTTCCTATGTGTAAAATAAGTACCCTCATTGCTGAACAGAGCCAAAGAGAAGCATGAGTAATTCTCCCAGCCATTAATACAGGCTGAATTCAGCAGTGTAGTATCCATCCAGGAATACATCCGGCATATAACATACCATCCCATTTTGAACTTACCAGTTTTGCCACTGATTGTCTTTTTTCCCCCAAGACATTCAAAGACCAAAAAACAAATCCTTGAGATGAGCTTAGATAACAGATGCTATGTCTTTAGTGCAGTTTCCATCTGTGTCTCATATGTTGTGGTAAGAGTCTCAGGGCCCAGCTCCATAGCCCCAAAATCATCTGGAGAAGCCCTGCTTTGGCTGCTAGTCCTCCGGTCAGCCTGCCAGCTGTGTCCACCGTACATTAATCCATTAGCTTTCCGGTGCCTTTTATGCGACGAGCTTCCCCAGCATAGGATCTCCTTGAAAGCGCTCCGAAACTCCGGGCTCCGACAATAAATAAGCGGATTGAATGCCGAGTTGGCGTAGCCTATCCAGTTAAGTATCCGATACGTCAGCGCGATGTTGTTCACCTTCCAGATCGCCCCCACCACGTTGAGCACAAAGAAGGGCAGCCAGCAGAGCGTGAACGTGCCCATGATGATGCCCAGGGTCTTGACCGCCTTGTGGTCCTTCAGGCAGAACTTCCGCTTGGTGCTCCTGATGGTCCCGCCGCCACCTCCGCCGGAGGCGGACGCCTGGCCCTGGGAGCGGCCGCTCTGCTGGTGGAAGCGTCCCTCGCTGCGGTCGATCTTCTTCAGCTGCTTGCGCGCCTCCTGGAAGACGCGCGCGTAGACGAAGGCCATGACGGCCAGCGGGATGTAGAAGGAGACGATGGAGGAGGCCACGGCGTAGGCGGTGTTGGTGTTGAAGTCGCAGCAGTGGGCGTCCTCCAGGCAGGTCTGCGCCTCCGCCTCGTCCGACACCCACCACTCCATGTGGATGGGCAGGAAGGAGATGAGCGCCGCCACCGCCCACACGGTCAGCAGCACCACGCCGGCCTTGCGCTTGGTCAGCAACGACTGGTAGCGCAGCGGCGAGGTGATGGCCAGGTAGCGGTCCAGGGCGATCACGCAGAGCGTCTCGATGCTCGCCGTCACCGAGAGCACGTCGGCCGCCGTCCAGAACAGGCACAGGAAGTTGCCGAAGAGCCAGGTGTTGAGCAGGATGTAGCAGGCGCCGAACGGCACCACCAGCACGCCCATGACCAGGTCGGCGCACGCCAGCGACGTGATGAAGTAGTTGGTGACCGTCTGGAGCCGCTGGAAGCGGATGATGGCCGTGATGACCAGCACGTTGCCGAAGACGATGCCCAGCACCAGCAGGCCCATCAGGATGCCCAGCAGCACCGTCTCCACCGCATCGCCGCTCTCCACCACCTCCTCCTCCGACGACGTAAAGTTGCCCGAAAAGTTGCCCCCCGCCACCGCCGACACATTCAGCAGCGCTGACGGGCTCACGCTCCCCATGGCCTCCTGGCGTGCCAGGCAGCAAACACAAAAAACAGATCAACGTCAGCAGCAGCAGCCGCAGCAGCAAGCCCTGTACCACACACACACACACACATACACACACGCACACACACACACACACACACATACACACACACACACATATGTGCACTATGCAGCTTAACCAGTGTAACCACATAACCGACGCTCAAAACAGGAATAACATTTGCTGAACAGACTGTACAGTTTTGACAACAGCCTATAGATACTCTAGGCAAATAGGGAAATGAAGTTTTTGGTTGTTTTGAACACGGTAAACTGAAATTGAAATGAAGAGTACAGGTGTGCAAATAATGTTAAGAACTTTGATAGAATTCACACTTACTTGAAAAGGGTGAGAGCCTCACAATCCTTTGAATGAAATGCTGTTTTGTTTCCCAAAAGAAGTCCAAAGATATGTTTTGAAGCTTGCATAAGTGCTTTGCCCTCATGTGGTATTCATATCGGAGAGACTGTTGCTTCCTCTCCCTCTCCCTTTCTCCCCCTCTCTCTCTCTCTCTCTCTCTCTCTCTCTCTATTCCTCTTTCTGTCTCTGCTTGCGCTGTCCTCACGCTGGTCACAGACACACAGGAGTCCTGCCGCTTGAGCACATGAGGTCTCTTGGATTCAATGTGCCTCTCAGGCTATTTCTCAGAACCCTTATAGCAGCCAGCGGTGACATCACACCCGCTGAGAGCCAATCAGCTGTCACACAGACGCCAGGACTAGATAGCTGGACGTGTAAGCTATGCTTTTCATCTCTCACAGACGGAAAGTTATAAAGGAGATTGCTTTTAGCAGTATCATTAAACATTTATGAGTAAAAGTTTTAAGATAGTTGAAGAAATGGAAACATTCGGACAATAGTCCAGATTTCTGCTCTGATATCTGTCAGCATCTATAAAGGTTTAAAAACATTAAAACAGTGATGATCATACATATTTCATGAATTTAATGCATTGTAGTTCCACTGCATTTGATATATATTTTGATTCGATTTTGAAAAGTATCTCTTAGATATAATGGCAGTCCAGAAATCACTCTGAGCAGTATGAATAATGAAACTATCATGTCATGTAGTTGATTTTCCCAGTTCTTATTAGAATTGAATCAATTGCTTCATACTGTACAGTATGTGTCTATAAAAAAACATCCACTTACACATAGAGTATATCTATGTATATCCACTTACACATAGAGTATACTGTATGTGAAAAGGAATTGTAAAGGAAATGTAAAATGCTACAGATCTGAACATTCAGAACTTTCGCTCCTCTTCTCAGTGACTGAGTGGTTTAGCAGTTGTGAAGCGTGGGGAGGAAGCCATTGAGTGCCCTCCGGGGAAAACCGATCCAGTATTCTTAGCAGTCATGAGTCTCTATGTCACAATTACTCACATGGACGTACGGGCTACAAAATCTGTGAAGGAATCCAAGGCATTTTTGCGCCAGGTTTTTTTTTTTTTTTTTTTTCGGTTGTGTCTTGCCTCGCCTGCTGAAATCAATACTTCTATCAGTAATGAAATTTGTCACCCCTCCCCTTCAAAGAGAGACGAATGCCTGGAGATAACCATCCGTCTCCTGACTCGTTCTGCTCCTGTAAACACTCTTCATCATGTAGCGTCCGTGGTTACCGAGTGAACTGGACAGAAATGTTGGAGACCCGCTGCCTCAGAGGTGAAAGACCTGCCGAAGATAGAGGCCCGGTAGGTGAGTGTAATCATTAACCAATCCAGTGATTATGTGCAAGCACACTTCAAATGATTTAGTTTCAGGGATTTGCCCCCAACAACTGCACATCCATGCAGAAAAACTCATCTTTTGACTGTTTTATTCCAAATTAAATATGAAAAGTGTTCTGAATTAAACCTGTCCAGAGGGTGGGATTGTGTTTTGTTACGTGTAACCTCATGTACAGTTGCCATCGTTTTGGACTTTTCGACCTTCTGATAAACACATGGAAATGGCCCCTACCCTTTTTCCTGCCCAGCAATTCCTTTGTGTATCAGTGCCAGCGTTATCTAAAGTAATCCCAGTTTGCTTTTGATAAAACAATTACTCCATTCTCAATAAATAAACTCATGCAATGACTTTATGCCCAATGGGGACACAACACACACCACCTCACATTCACAACAATAGTGTTGTCACTTAGTCTTTGACCGATCCTAGTTAAAGACAGATGTTGACACATATTGTCTAGGATTACACAGCTTATTGTAGCTTTCATGTGTGTGTGTGTGTGTGTGTGTGTGTCTGTGTTTGTGTCAACAGTCAGGGAATGTGCCTAAGGCCTGTGACGCACTCGTGCCGATACATCCAGGGGGTGAACAGGAAAGAATTTGATTCTGGAGAGGGTGACAGCAGGGGATGGCACAGACAGCAGGCTCTATCGGTCTCCAATTGCACACTGTGAGGTTAGTCAGCGTGGAGGTCCAGGTACACACTGAAACCTGAGGCACAGCTGTGGTCCAGCTCAATGGACTAACGTAAGGGAGTCACCTAAGCCCACTTAAAACACTGACATACCAATGCCCCCCCAGAGCCACTACTCTTCTTCCAGCACGCCCGCACAAGGTCAAGACAAGCGCACTTCCTGGTCTAAGGGCCCTGTATGAGACTATATGATCACAGGCCTGAGCCGCATGCAGACACAAAGACTTCCACCGGCCGCTAAAGCTGGAAAAAGGAAATGAGACGCTCCGTGACTTTCCACAGGATACACCCAACGCTCATGCATCACAGCCCTGCAGTCTTCCCCACCCGCTGTCAGTACCATGGCACGCTGATGCCGTCGCTGGTTCCCAGCGTCTTCCTGGGGAAACAAGCGAGACACATCGACACATGTATTCCTGTGCAGCGAGAAGAGCGGCAGCCGGTCTGTTTGCACAGACAGATGGAGCAGACCTGTTGCCCGGCACCTGAAACTGGCATGAGTAATTCGGCCAATACCCACTGGAGGTATGAAAGGCCAGAAGATAATGGGTGGTTGCGTGCATTCAGCTAAGAAGACGAGCTAAATGTACCCCATGAGAATAATGATTCGACGGACGGTTGGCTTCAAACATAATGTCGTCTATTTAAAGCGTATACATAAGGGTCACGGAGGGGTTAATCACCTTTGTGTCCCTCCATTGTCGGAGGGCTCAAAGCATTGTAATCAGTACGGAAATAACTGCCTGGGACAGAGCCCTGCACTGAATGTAAAGTTCCATTTTCTATACCATTGATGGACGTCATCGATGGATCCAAGCCCACTTTGTCACTCAGACATAGCATTTACTCAAACATGATTCATTCTTTTCTCCTGGCCAACAAGACAAGATAGTGCATCTCCAGTCATGAAGTAATGAAAATGTGGGAGCAGCACTTTGACTAATCACAGATAAAAGCCCCACAGCACACAAAACCTATCAAGAAGATACATCTGTGGCACTCAAGGAATGAAAATGACAGACAGCTTTTACCTGGAGTCAGTTTTAATGCTCTCATTACGGTTGCATCTTCATTCCTTTTATGTATTCTTCCTTTTTACTTTTAAAGGCCTGCAATCATGCAATATAACTGACGAAGAGACAAAAGTGTGAACATGAATGACTGCTTTGGAGCAGTACAATGATTAAATCAACCTCTAAATTACAGCGACTATAAATAGGAATTCGGCTAAGGATGCCACATTCAGATGAAAATGTTGTGTTTAAACAGTGTTTAAGTTATTACATAAAAAATGTAGGCCTATTACACATCACATGAAGAGTTCAGTTCCGAAACGTAATAAACGTTAAACCTATTGCTGTTTTCAAAAATGGAGATATAGCGTTTTGGAACCAAACTCTTTTAAAGTCACATTTTTAAAAAGTATTTCATAGCTTATTTAATCCATGTGGAAACCAATTTGTTTTATTACAGTGCAACCTTGTCTGAGATGAACTATAGTGCGATTTCCAGTTAAAAATAACCTGCAGTGCTCTTAAGTGCAATTTGTAGAGTTATAGAGCTCTTAACTTTAATGTGTGCAGCCAGTGTAGGGGCAGTAAAGTGATTACTGAATGCATTATTACGGTTACTGACAATTATAATATAATTGTAGTACGGTATTACTTTCTAATACCAACTATACTCTGTATGAATAACATTTTCTCATTGAACATAGAAAGGTAATCTTACCTGAACCTGAGCTGTCTTTTTAGATAACCTTCAAAAACACCCAGGATTACACTTCAAAGTGGTGGTGAAAGTTTGCCTCACAACAGACAAAAATGACCAACACATAAACAGCACTTTAACCGTAAACACGTCCTTGTTGGTAAGGTGTTGACATATCTGGGGCAGTGAGAATGTAGGACACCATTCTTGAAAGGTTGAGTGGGTTTAACAGTAAGTTGTCAAGGCCTATTGTGTGACACCTAATGACGTGTCTTCATCTCCACATAGACATATACATACACATGGAACACGATCAGGTCATCTCCTGTGGAAGTGCCCAGGGTTTAAACGGTTGATGCCAGGACAATCCTGACTTAGTTCTTGGAAATTATTTTTATTTCTATAGAAAGAAAACAACAAAGCAGGAAACATAAGGTGGAATGTGTATAGTTTGTCCTGAGAGATTGGGCGGTAATGTCTATATGATCTGTAATATATGGATCTTTATGCCATGATGGGATAAAATGGGGCAGGTGTGATTACCCATGAACTGCACTGTCCTCATTTTTCAGAAACCAGCAGTGAACGATTTATGAAGAAGGGGTCATATCCTCTCTGTTAGCAACAGTTCACTTGATCAGGAAGTGGAAAATGCATGTGTCTCTCTCTCTCTCTCTCTCTCTCTGTGTGTGTGTGTGTATGTGTGTGTGTGTGTGTGTGTGTGTGTGTGTGTGTGTGTGTGTGTGTGTGTGTTTGTGTGTGTGTTCATGTGTGCATGGTTACCAGTTTCTTACCCCTTTATAATTGTGTCACCAAAGCAACCAAAAGGACAAAACAGATTGAAAACGCCTACAGCAATCCATCATATTTGAACCTAACTTTGTTTTTCATTAGTTAAAACGTGAGATTTCAATGTTTGCTAAGCTTGTTTTGAAAGGGTGAATTATGAGGTGGGCGCTAAGCTGCAATGTTGCTTGTCAAGTCTTACTCAAGACTACTGTAGAAAAACAACGTCGTCATCACTGGTGTCATCAATTGTGTTTGTATCTCTAAACCAGGCAGGCTGGACATCATGTCTTATTGCTCAGATACTATCACTGTCAAAAACAACATTTAGTTGTTGAAAACAGTATTCAGAACCTGAGACTAAACACTAAAATAATATGGCAAATCCCCTGCCAGTACCAATTCATGTTACATATTACCAGCATATATAAGCATATAATAGCTTAAGCTTTTCTCATCACTATTTCCCAGTATATAGTTTAAAGCCTGATTGTTTTGGACAATGGTCCTCTTGCGTAACCCTGTGAATCAGCCCTCATTAGAGAATCAATATCTCCCTTCATGTTGGAACAGCCCCGGTGAGAGACAGCACTGAGGCACCAGAGGGCTGTGAACGCCCCAACCCTTCCTGGCTCCGTGCCCATCTCATTCTCCTGTTTGGATGTTATTAATTCTTAATATACAGAAGCGTGACTGCCATTTTTCAACAGATGGATTGTATTAAGACTGGCATGAAGAATAAGCCATCACCATTCTATAAGTGAAGATGCCAAGGACAGAGTTTTGTATCTCGAGTGCTTTGACAGGAGCCGTGAGTCAGTCTCTTCCTGCAGGCAATAACGTTTTTGTTTTTCCTTGTATCCTGTGACGGTGAAGACATGACCCATTGAAATGCATGGGAAAAATGAGCCTAAATCTGATAACATTATGTAAACATGCCCTTTCCCAGAATCTGACAGAAACGAGATCACTTTCTCTTTATATTTTCTCTGCCATCAGAATAGTATCAGAGGATCTTTGATCCCGATGCCCTTGTGAGTTATATTACAAGTGTGGATATTTTTGTCATTAAGAGGTCGCAAAAAATTCCATTCATTTGGTTGTTTAAAATAACATTTTTATTGAAAATGTAGACTATTTCCTGAAGAATATCTTAATTTCTCTATGCCATAATATGATCTCTCTGGGAGAAAAGAATGCACTCGATTTAACCTCACAAATAATTTCAGAATATTCTGAAACAATGAAGTCCCATATTTCAAATGCAACACATTTTCAAAGAATACACAATATGTCTTCATATGGATCAGGAGATGTTGTTCATACATCTTTGTATGTATGAAGCTTTCACTGGTTTGCTTGGTGAAGCTGTTGGAAATGTTGTGCTTGTGGTTAAATGGCCACACCAGGTAGGATGAGACTCTGCACTGTAATGGCCTGATGCAGCTGTTTGGTCCGATCTTGGCAGCGTTCCCTGCACTAGGGCAGAGGCAGGATATGAGGACGGTTTACGCCAAGGTCACGGCCAACGCGGGGCTCTGCTGCCTCGCCTCTGTCTTCCCCAGATGGCCTCAGGTCAGGCAGGCAGCGGGAGGAAAAGTAGCCTCACCTCACGTCCAGCGAGCACGCAGACGGATCGATGACACCCCCATCTCAACCGCCCTCCTCCAATCAACAGCCACCCAGGCACAGAGGAAACGAGGGTTTGGTCAATGTTACATAGCCCTACCATAATTCAATGTACCCAATCCACAGCCAACTTGATTTACGGTTTTTATTAACGAGCAATTTCCCCCCGTGCATAATTAATCACGATTAGCGACATCAACATTGACATCTAAAGCGAGCGCCTGTTTTGGTCAGGCGGTGTGGTGGGTGAGAAGTCCAGGCCTAAACCAGCAAAAGCATTTCATCGAGCAGCATCATAATAAAAAATCCTCTGGCCCCTCTGCAGGCATTCAGAGCCTAATGTCTGCCAGATGGCTCCAGGAGAGCTTGTATTCTCATTACAATTTTACAAAAACATGAAACATTTCTGGGTATGTCAGGAATATAACAATACTGCTGACACCATTGGAACAACCTATACTAAAATGCTAAATCTTTAAACGCTATTTACAGGCTTTTGTGAGCCTCAATAAATTGTTTGTATCACTACAAGTAGAGGAAGACTGCACAGAAAGTCGTGTAAAAACATTTTCTGCTATTAAATACATATTTCAGCCCTTGTACAGTATCTGTGGTTATTGGCAAACCCTTAATATACAGTATATATATAATGACAAAGTCCAATATATAGACCACTGTTAAAGTGCAGAAGTTCAAACCCAACTTAACAGTACAAGCTTAATCTGCTGATAGCACTTCACTGATAAACTCAGTACATAGAAGCCGACAGGGTTGTTCATTGTAATATCTTCAGCTATGGCAATTGAATTGGTTCATTGTCATTTGGTAAATACATGGTACTGTAGGCTTAAGTTAAAAGTAAGAGTAACATCCTCCCTCATCAAAACATGTTGTACTTGCAAAACATTGTTCAGCAGACTATACAAAATATACAGACATTTAGGGAAATTACTACCTCCAAGAAATAAAGTGTATTGTGATGACATTATGAGATGATGATGCTGCTGCTGATGATGGTGACAAGAAAATGGTGAAAGACGAAGATATGTGAAATCTTCAAAACTGTTGAAGGGACTTACAACCCAGCAGACACAGATAACAGTGAATAAACTTTACAGGAAACTTCTAAAGACCAACCTTTGTTCAGCAAACAAATCTATGTTGCATCATCTCTAACCTTTCCCCCTGGCGCTCTCTTCTGTGGTCAGAACAATCGCCTCAACATTCAGTGTCGGTTCAGTCGAACCGCATTAGCGTCCACTTGCACAGATCTACTGGTTAATCTCGGCTGTCAGCAGCAGCATTATCTCATTGCGCTGCTGGCTGACCTGTCTGTGACACCTCGGGTTACCCCTCTCATGTTATCAGTGCTAGACCACTTAATCGGAGACTGCCCCATTCATATGCATAGCATTGTCCACTGAGGTGAATGTCCATCGACATGCCATTGTCCACTTTACTGTAAGATACTGTAATGTCTATAAGAAATGCTTATCGACAAAAGATGGCATTGGTGCAATCGGTATGTATAAAAAGAAAATGTGAATTTCCAGAATATGAAAATTTTGTGTGCTTAATTTTTACAAGTTTGTTTTATAGATGGTATGTACGAGGGATCACTTGGCAAAGCAACGGATATTATTTAAAGGTGTCAGAACATATATTCACACAAGCACATTGCAGCAAACCCTTAAATTGAATAATTGCAGAAGACTAAATAATTAGCTCTTTACACAGATTTTTACTTTCAATCAGTGTGAACTCTAGCCTGGCTTGCACCTACCACTTCTCAAATAAGACGTGGTCTGGCAACCAGACGTTTATTTTCTCGTACTTGAAAAAAATGCCCAGATCCGTTCATTGGGTGCCACGGATGTCTATCAAATGCGTTTGTGCATAGACCTCTGAAGTTCGCCTACAAAAAAGCCACCATCTTTGCCCAAATAAGGAGATCCGGTATCTTGAGATTTTTTCTATGGGAAAATAACATGGGGATTTTCAATTATCGCACCTGTTAAACTCTCACGGGGATGATGACATTGGAAATGCAGACGTTTTTCACTACACAGTTTTGTCCGCTGCCGTCTAGTGGATACTGTGATCTTCAGTAGGTGAAGACGGCACACTTTGATCTTTGCTACCCCAGAGCTAACTTACCATGCAACTTGCCATAGGCAGTTAGCGTCAATTAACTCCCGGATCTCCTTATATGGGCAAAGATGGCAGCTTTGGATCCTTTTTGTAGGCGAACTTCAGAGGTCTATAGCTCATCATTGTCTTGCTTTCCCCCCTGTTCTGTGATTGGTCCCCCATCTCAGGCAAAAATTAGGGCAGTAGTTTCCAGACTGCCTTAGCAGCGTGAATCAAATCACTGCGCAAGGCAGGATGGGAACACCCAGGCTATGTGAATTCAACTGCACTAGGCAAATTCTAGTTTTTGGTTTAGTGATTCAATTCATGTCCAAAGTATAATGCAAATTTCGTTGTATTTTTGTAATTTTGGTAATTAACCTTATAGTGGATGTTGCAATGACAGTAGACTTAAGAAGACCCTCTAACTTGGCAAAACATAGTTCCTAAGCTGAATATAGAATCTTATAATTCAAGGTAAATACTGTTTTTTTTCTTCAACTTGTATTGGTGGTCATAGGTTCATATAGTGTACAGAAAACAATCCAACAATATATTGAGGTCCCCAATGGTATATATACAACAATAAACTGTGATGGCATATTCAATTGTGAGGGAATGTAAACAAGCTGACTGAAAAACTGCTGTATATATGATTGTTTCCGGGCAGTGTAGGTGTGACTTCCTCAACCCCTCAAAAAAGAACAAAAAAGTAGGTCTGATGAGGCAGACATGTGCAGTGCATCACACACACACTCAGGAACACACCCTTCCCTCGTTCACACATACATGTGCAATATGCAGATATGTAAGCACGAATACAAACACTCATCCATCCCTAACAGCTTTCACTATCTCTCTCTTTTGCATAAACTGTCTCAATAACACAAAGAGGCCCAGAAATACACAGACACACATACTGTACATTCACTTTCCTTACAGCAGAAAACAAACTGATCAGGAAGTATACATAGACACAAACACAGAGACACACACAGACACACACACACACAAACACACACACACACACACATCCACACGCACGCACGCACGCACGCACGCACGCACGCACGCACGCACGCACGCACGCACGCACGCGCACACACACACACACACACACACACACACACACACACACTCATATACAATTTACAGTGTCCTTCTGCAGTGAAACGGTTGTGAAATTGTTCAAATATCAGCCTTCGCGGGCCTAACCTTCCTCTTGTTCCTGTGAGTGCGAAACGGTTTTTCCACCTGACTGCTCTGCCAAGGCGTCAGGAATATAACGTAAGAGCAGCCCCTGCTGCTATGCCAATCCCCGCAACCCCCCCCCCCCAATGCCCTGTCAAAACACAATGTGCCACAGTGTACCATGTTCCAAGATGTGTGCCTCGGAAAAAATGTGCGTTGCGCTGACACACTCTCCCGGTGTGAACCTCCATGAGAGACCGCAGCTATGCGAGGACTCCGGCTGTCTCACGTGCCTCTCTGCCTCCAGGGGACCTGCAACAAATCAGAGGATCTAAAACAACCAGCGGGAAGGGGATGAGGAGGGTGAGGGGTGCATGGTTTATAATAGCAGGGGGTGCTGGTGACAGCTTCATGTTCAGTTCCATACTGTTCACTGTAGAGCCTTTGCCAGACAGGCAACCATTTTCTGACAGATTTTTATCTCACAGGTTTTGCCTATAATTTGCGTAACGGCAGGGACCCTGAAATATAAAGTGAGGGTAACTTTATTATCGTTTTTTTACAGTTAAGGCCCTCTTTCGTGAAAAAAATGAATATTTGTACATTGCCTACTATGTAAGAGGGAAGTAACCTTTGTGAGCATTATGCAAACTATAATTTCCGTGAAAAGACTGCTGTGTGTGATCCTAAGTCCAGAGCAAGGCACTGAAGTATTTTACTTTCAGGAAATACTATCTCTTATCGCTGACCAAAATAGACAAATGTGTTCTTCAACACCGTGCATGTAAATCATGAGGCTTTGTTTGACGTGCAGCTATTATTTGCACAAACCTTTCCACTGGGCACATACTGCACCTTAGTGACAACATATAGAATTCATCTGAACTGCAAAATAGACAGCACTTCGCAACAGCACTATTGTCCACATGCATTTGCATAATGTGTAAAAGTGTACAGTATGTGTGTGTGTGCATGTGTGTGTGTGTGTGTGTGTGTGTGTGTGTGTGTGTGTAGTGTGAATATCTGTCCGAGACTTAGTAAAAATCCATTTAGAGTCTTCTCTATACCAATAACCATGTTGATTTCCATTCACAGTGCACTCAATGTACACGCAGGTCTTAATTTACGCACGATTGTTTATACATGGGGGAGAGTCCTGCTCACTCTCCATGTAAGCGCCCTGTGACAGTAAGAATAGAAAGCCTCCTTGTGGAAGCACTCTCTCTCCCCACTCATCTCTCTCTTCAGAGGTGCTTTCTGCCTCTGCCAGCTGGCTGCCACTTGCAAATAACAGTCTGAGTGGATGGGAAAATGATTTGATAGAGCGCGTAAGCAGCCTATCACTGGTGCCGCGAGTTGGACAGTATATGGGTTATTTTCGTCCTCGCTGCCTGTTCTTACACATGCTGCGAATGAATCTAAAGTATTACTTTACCTTGCATTCGAGGCTTCATTTACTGTAATTTAATATTATTGTGGGCTTGTTCCGGTCAATTCTGGCCATGTTTTCATGTTGAGTAATAACCTGTCAGTCTATATCATGGGATTGTGAGCCACTTTTGGGTGTTGAACTGGTATGCACTTCTTGTCTGAGGTCATCGGCAGATGTTGTGTCAACCTTTGCCAAAGCGCTGGGGAGTCGCACCTCTGTTTTTATTACAGTAGTTCATATGACCTACTATGACCACAGAATCCTCCTAGTGCACTTGGGTTTGGCCCCCAGGGAATGGAATTACAGAAGTCAAAAAAGCCCTCAAATGTATCGCCCTCTAGGGGAAAACATGCGCTCTGCTCACTGCTCAAGGAGGTGTAGTGGGGAACACTTGCTGCTATGCTGTTGTCCGGTCTTCACTTACTCAACACTGTGGAAAGAGCCGAGCTAAGTGTTCATAGACTACTGGTGTGTGTGTGTGTGTGTGTGTGTGTGTGTGTGTGTGTGTGTGTCACCGGACGTAGTCATAAGAGACACCCACCCAATAACCATAGGAGTACGAGACAGACTCGCATTAGTACAATCTGTTACATGAAGCGCCAGGCTGGCAAATCTCCAGTGACCTTTTCCAGTGCGTGTCGAAACTAAGGCGAGCCCCGGGCTCGGTTCCCTATTCCCACCACTGCCAGGTAAAATGATCTCTGGAGTGAGAAAATAGCAGCTCCAGGCTACAAAATAGACAGTACTGTTGTTTTATTATACACAACATTAAGACCAGGAGCAGGTCTGAAGTCAGTCCAAGCTTCTATGAAGGTTATTCAGTACACCTTTCACTCTATACAAAAACCCTCGTCCAAAAGAGATAAAAACCTCCTATTAAAATCTTGTTTTTGCCCGTGTTGAAATTGCACTGTATTAAGCATTACGCTAACGAGCTTGTGTAATTTAATGTACTCTCAGCTGCACCTTGGACGCTTTGTTGGACGACACGGGCCATTTCTCACCGACTCGCCGGGCCGGTAAAAGCAGCCAGGGAATCCCCAGGGAGTCGTCTTCCCACTTCTTTTCCGAGGGAAGACTAAGCAATCAGAGGAGATGTTTTACAGGTTTGGCTTTGTGTCATCCCCAAACCCACTCCACTTTACCCCACTCCATTTCCTCTGGGCGCTGCACAGCCCTCGCACAAACCGCCTGATGGGAACAGGCAGTACCGCGTCTCGCACGGTGCCCACTATCGGTAACACTTATAGAATTTCATTGATGCTAAATATAGGAGGATTGGACATGTCCTGCATGACTCTCCTGCTGCTGCTGCTGCTACAGGCCCCCGCCGCCCTCCTTGTTAATCATTGATGGAAGACCTGTGTAATGTTAAGTGTGAAGAGTGGCATTTGAGACAAGACGCATGTGAGCGCACGCACTCATATTCACACTTACACGCGCGCGTTCATGTGCACGTGCGTGCACACACACACACACATACAGTATGCAAGTACGCACAGCTCTTTCTATATTTATTGGCACACCTGGCAAACTTCAGTAAAAAGAGGTATAAAAAAAAAACATCTTTTGGCATTCTCATAAAGAAACCCATATTTTCTTTTTTTTTTTTTACAATTTCTAACAACTCTTTTCATGACTCTTGAGTCATCACTTACTGTATGTTAAAGTCGTAGAATAGGCTACCATGGAA
This sequence comes from Sardina pilchardus, assembly GCF_963854185.1. Taxonomy (NCBI): domain Eukaryota; kingdom Metazoa; phylum Chordata; class Actinopteri; order Clupeiformes; family Clupeidae; genus Sardina; species Sardina pilchardus. The sequence continues at coordinate 18,107,472 of NC_084998.1, forward strand.
CTATGAAATACCAACTGACAAAGTGTTGAGAAGGTTACATTTAGAATGTATTCCATCACGGATTACAGGCCTCAAACATGTCATTGTCTGGCAGATAACCTACAAAAGAGATGTTTTGTCTGCACATACTGTAGGCCATTAAATAAACATATATAAATAAATGTCAACAGCACAGGGGGAATTATATACCTTTTGTAGAACCTATACCCTAAAACATACTGGCCCTACTCATTTTACATTCTACATTCCCAAAGAGGTTTATTTAGGCTATCGATAAACAGAGAGGGGAAGTGAATGGAGTCACCTGAGAGGTACATAGACTACATGGTGTGGTTAAAAAATGGACAGCCTTGTCCCACATGTAATAATGATTTAAAATGTATCAATGTAACTGTATTCTGAATGCCACCCATTTGAATTGTGACTGAATTTAAATAAAATTACTAATATTTTGTATTTTAAATACATAGGCCTAATCCAGAATGCATGTATTCCGTTACTTCCTAACACTGAGTATCAACCAGTCAGTCAGTCAGTCTGTCACAAGTGTCATGGCTTAGGGTGCAGTTTGCTTGAATTGTTTATCAATTGGAGCCATGGTAATATACTGTAGCCACATAAAGGGAAATTCAGCAAGCAGACCAGACATGTAGATGTTGCACACCGAACTTTTGAATATTTGCTAAGCTTTGGTTAGAAAGCTTTGGTACTTCAGTACCAGCATTTCATGTACAACTAAGAAAAATGACTGCCTTTCATTGTCTTTGTACTTGTGCTCTGCACAATGACAGTAAAGTTGCATCTAATCTAATCTAATGTAATCAAACAATAAATACGTATTCTCTTACCAGTACATTTGTGTTCATATGATTATGGAGACATTAGATAGAATGGAATGCAAAAATAATATTATTAGAAATTATTTGTTTACAGAAAACATAAATAAACATATTACCCCATGTGTTCACGAATTTGAAAATATAATAGAATTTCAGGAACTGTTTACATCTGCCATGCATATTTGACAAAAATTGACAAAAGTGTCTGCTAAATAAATAAATAGGATTCATAAAGTCATCAAGATTTCTGCATTAGTTAACCATTACTTAAGTATATTATGTGTGCCATCAAAAACGTGTTATCAAATGAGCTTCCAACTTATAGTTAATTCAATAGAGAATCTCAAACAAAAACAGGCCATCTCAGATCTACCATTAATCTTGGGGGAAAAGCCTGGTCAATCTGTATACTGTAGTCTGTTGTTCTTAAGTGCTTTATTGCAACTCATTGATTTGACAGGCTTGCACCTCACTGAAAAGACCTTAACTTTATTCTCACCACTTCTTGAGCTTGTGACATTGCCTGAAGACAGTTTGCTCCTGAGAATCTGTCCAAAGAAGTTTTATCTATGCAATCAGTCATGACTGGATGTGTTAAAATAGTAACTTTCAAAAACTGGTGAGTTTAAACCACCCTAGGCTCCTCAATTCCTAGAAATAACAAAGCAACCTCGTCAGAAAATAACACTCTCACTCTCTCTCACACACACACACACACACACACATACACACAGAGAGAGAGAGAGAGAGAGAAGGGCATGAAGCAAACATGCATCGTTCCCTACCACAGAGCCAACATACCTCCTCGTTGTCATAATTAATAAGCAATTTGTAATTATCTGTCACAAAAGCCTTCTGTATGTTATTGTATGCTCTTTTGTATAAACATCATATCAATCAAACCTCTCATCAATCTTGTGTGTGTGCTAGGGCTGTTGCCAGGCTCTACAATCAGATTTTCACCTAAATGAGGAGTCAACAAGCAAGAAACGCAAAAAAACAAACTGACATCATTCCCTACAACAGAGCCGGTACACGTCCTCGTTGTCATAATTAATAGGTTAATTGGTAATTATCTTTCTCAAAAGCCCTTCTATATGTCCCTGCTTGTTCTTTCATATGGACATTATATCAATCATTTCATTAGTATGTGCTGTGCATGGTGCGCTGGGCCACGGCCAACCTCGTCTCTGTGAGCATATGGCCAGAGCTGGCAAGCTTCTCCTGGCTCCCGCGCAGATCAAGAGAACGGGGGGCCTCTGGAACTGTGGGAAATAACTGGCCATAATGGTTCCGCTCTTGTGTAAATGACCACGGGGGCTGTGCCAGGGAGGAGGCGAGTAGGTCTGTTCCCAATTCTCTTTTTTTTCTGAGAGTTTCATTTAAAGCCCTCTCACATGCCATACATTAATAGCATGACATAAAAACACATTGTGAGATGGTAAGAGTTGGGGATAAGTGTTTGTGGATAAATGTTTTTGGATGTGGATATGTGGATTAATGTTTTATGATATTATGAAAAACTCCCAAATGTAGTCTATACTGGGAACGCTTAGGTATAAGTGAAGGTCCATTTTATGAGGACTCCTAATTATGAAAACATGTGTGTAGTGACACAATAAAATAATTATAAAAAAAAAGACGAGGAAACAGGCCAAATGAACCACAAACAGTTCATTGAAACCAATACCAACAAACAATAACAAACTTAATAAAATCTGAGGTTAATTCGCCCTGATACTATGAAAGAAGAATACTAGTATAAAGGATTTGTGAAATGCAATCAAGCTGAATCATACAACGTGTTAGAAGGTGAGTTTAAAGGTTTAATTTAAGAATGTCAGTCCATGACCCTCAGGCGTTTAGACTGCTCCTCACACTAAGGACCTTGATAAACCTGTTAGTGTGACTCGGGAAGGATATGAAGGAGAAGGCAAATGCCTGAAGAGACAAGCTCAGAGTTGCATTGGTGCTTTTCTTCGCAAAGACCTTGTAATGATGACAGGAAAATTGAGTCTGTCTGTACTGTAGTGGACAATCTATCTGTGAAAATGATTCCTCCTCCTCCCTGAACCATTCTTTCACAGTTTGGGGCAGCTGAACCCTTGTCCTACGTCCTTTTATTATCATGGTGTATGCCTATGCCATCAGGGAAGAACAAATTGAAGCAACTCGAGATCATCACTCTGCCTCCAGAGGCTTGCACAGTGGGCGCTAGGCATGGCGGATGCATTTCAACTCACACAATGCAAGGAGGACTTATCGGGCTGGAATTTAACAGCTGTAACGGGCATAAGAAAATCCCTTGTTAGTGAGGCTAATAAGAAATAAGGCTTAATTTACTGGGGAACATAATCATGGGACTGTCGAGCACCGGAAAAAGGCTCATGTGGTCTGATGACTCCAGATTTACCCAATTCTAGAATGATGGACATGCCAGGGTATAAAAGGAAGCACATGGGGGCAATGCTCTCATCAGGCACAATGTCCACTGGGCAAGCCTCTCTGGAGGCAGTTTTATGACCTGGCTTTGTCTCAGTTGGTCAGGTCTAGGATCAAATGAAGCCAGATGACCTCATCTACTGAAGATCTGCATGTACTGAATGACCACATCATCCTATCAATGTTTTTTTTCTTTCCTGACAGGACAAGCATATTCCAAGATGGCAATTTCAGGATCCAGCTGACACTTGAATTGTCCACCACTGAGTCCTGACCTGAAAGTTGGTGGTTTGACTTTCCTGTTGGGCATGCAAGATCTCAGTGAAAAATGCATCTTTGAATGGAAATAAACATTGAGGTGTTTCATAAGGTTGTCAAAATAATACCAAATGCCAAGGCTAGTGGGAAATGTAATCTGAGCTAAAGGCAGTGACATAAGATATCAGACTGCTCTATTTTATTTTGGGGTAGGCAGTATAGCTCGTTTTCTTTATTATCCATGTCAACTGAGTAGCAGCAGGGGTTTTGTTTGTGACTAATGACTTATGTATTACTTTATTTATAAGCAGCCATTAGTCCATTTCTCTTGTAACTAAAGAAGGCATAGTTGCTGTGTTAGTCTAAGCAAGAAAAGGCAGCTGTATTTGTAATATTTATGAGCAATACTTTTTTTTGCGTATAAGGAGATGTGTTGCATTTTTCCATGTGATTCAAAGCTCAGTTTTGCATAAACAATCTTTCTTGACTTCGAACCAACAATGAAGTTTAAAAAAAAATGTCATGACACACAACATTAATATCCATGATGCATGGATGTGCACCATTGAGGCGAATGTTGCCAAGAGACACAGCAACAGTCAGAGCTCCATCGGCATAGCTGTGAAAGGAATGGTCACCCTTGTCACCCAAGGACCCTGTCTGAGGAAACCAAATACAAATCACAATGAGGAGCAACAGGTCACAAGACGTGAAATATACGTAATGTAAGTCTTTTTTACTGCGCTTCCAAAAAAAGCACGGCTTTTGCATCAAACAACACAGTACGCTCACAAGTTTGACAGTGGGTGGCCCCTCCAGTGAAAACATGTGAAACACTCCAAGCCTCTAGATACTGTGACCCGGACACTAAAATAAAAGAGCTATTATGCTAAAGAGGAGCATGGAAAACAGACGTGATGCAACTATTTTATGTAATATGTTTGCTATAATATTTCTTTTATATTGCTTTTTCTTTTTCACTCTCCTGTATTGAGTGACTTTGTGAGCATGTGCTAGACACGCAGTGGAAATTCTGACCGTTCGATTGGGCTGGGAATCGACAGCCAACTTTCCACCTGTGGGAATGATGCTCTCACGCTTTTGCAAAACAACCAAATCATTTAGGGTAGAGAAGAGACCAAATATTGCGTGCATGCGTGTGTTTGTGTGTGTGTGTGTGTGTGTGTGTGTGTGTGTGTCTGTGTCTCTGTTGCTGTGTGTGTCTGTATGCATGCACCTAGCAACCCTCATATTCCATTTACATGATATTTCCATTTCTAAAAGCTTCACTTGAGTCTCTGCGCAAGCCGCGACTGAAAATCATAGAGAAATAAAGAAGTCAAGTCCATGCTATACAAAGGTAAGTCAGAGCAAAAATCTGAGCTGATTCAAAGGTAAGTCAGAGCAGAAGTCTAAGCTGATTCAAAGGCGTGGGAAGAATTCCAGTGTTAGGTAAGAGTTCTAAGTGTGCCCTCTCATGCATAAAAACTTGTCTCGCCTTCTAAAGAAAAAGACGTTTTGACTTGGATGATATATGCTTTGTATGCAAAGATGAATTCTTATTGTGGCAGCAGGACGCATAGCCTACATACCGCACCTTAAGACCGAAACTCGACTCATCATTCCTTTGCTTTTTAAAAAGGCTGAAAAGCTCAGTCAGCACTTCAAAACAACACATAGCTCTGTGGCACTGAGCCAGATGGTGGAAATCTCTCATGGTGTCACTACACAAATGTATGATGGATGTCACTGAGAAGACTCATGATGGACAGGTTGGTCCTCAGTAGAGGGTACACTTACTATAAGCCACATAAGGCTCTGTACCTTTTCAGGCGTACTCAACTGATTCGTTTTTATGTTGAGTTCAGACTTCAGATATGGGCATGAGGCTTGATTTCCCATCATTTGCCCAACATTCTGTATACTATCCTATACTATACTATACTGTCTCCATTTGATTTCTTAAATGGCAAACCAAATGTAACATGACACACACGAGAAAGCACTTGGAGAGAGACTGAAGTCTGAACGACGTCTCCATACTATGTAACCAAAGTTCAGAGGCATGTCAGCTGACCACAAGGCGGCGCAAATCATTTTCTGGACGGGGCCCATGATGTCTGGTCCTTTCTTGCCAAGAGCTGGTACATCCAAACCTGTCACCTCGTGACCATGTGAAATGGATGCCTGCTGCACACGTCACATCTTACTCCGGAGTCTTGGAATGGACCCTAGAGATTAGAGGACCTGGAAGAACTCCAGCAGGTCCAAGAAACATGGTCGTAAGTCTTAGTCAACTGCTCTCCGACAGTTTTGCAAACAAAGTGGAGTAGCAGCGGCGGGTGGTATGTGTCCGTACGATGGTATTTGACGAAATCAAACATGTGTGGAGGGTGAATGGGGGCAGATGGGTATCTCAAGTACCTCAAGCAGTTATGGGTGAGCTCAGTGACTTTTTTATAGGGCAGACAAGGGAAGCCAGTGCAAAAACTGACTCAGACTTGCTGCTCAGCGACCAAGTCCATATCATACAAGTCCATGGAACTCTCCTCAGTCAAGTTATAGCAAGCCAGAAGTATCAAAAGTGAGAGAAGAACACTCACAGTGAGAAGTGCACCGTTCAAACGAGTCCCACAACTTAATATTGTGAGTGTATCACTGCAGCAAGATGGCAGCACCCCAAGGTGTCTGTGCTGATTACCACCCATGGGTGCACCCCGCCTGTTTAAGGCAGGTGTTTGATTACTAGGCCTATGGTTATGTGATATAGGCCTTCCATGCCAGTTCCTATTTTGCCTGATGAAGATCTGTTGATCGAAACGTTGCCTTTTATACTTAACACATGAAGAATATTTGCAGCCATTACACAGTGCGCAGACCATCACCTTCACTCTACAGCACCCCAAGGGACTCATGTGCATCTGGAACATACAAAGGGTTTGAAGCAACACTAAAGCACTTTTCCTCTGTTGCACGCACGCTATTTCTTTATCCAGCAAATAACGCTGTACACAGACAAGCTAGGGTATGTTGCATGATTTTATGAAAATATGATGTATTGCGACATCGATGCAAACAAAAGACATAGTTTCTTATGTCTCATTTCATCGAACTACAGATACTGTACGCTACCTGATCTGGTAAAGTTACCTAGTGCGGCTATAGCTGACAGAGGACCGTGAAGTGAATGCAGAAGTGCCGTTCAACCTGTTACGAGTTGATTATTTCAAGGCACGAAAAACTCTTTAATGTTGCTTTAAAGAGGTCATAGAATGGATGAATCGAGTATTGTACTGTGTTCTCTTATGTTACAATAGTATATAGTATATACTATTATATAATAGTATATACTACTAGTGGCAAACTATCCCAGTTACGCACACATCATATGTGACCATTCATAGCGAAATCAGTCGTTTTGCGCACAACGTTATTTTGAGAAAATCAACAATAACAAACTTCCGGGTTAAAATGTTGAATTTCACGTTTTCGCCTCATTCGACTGTATACAGTCTACAGTTTCATATCGTGAACGCATTTCACGGAAAAACATGCGTTTTGACTGTTAAACCCGGCGAAGATTCAACACATTTGCTGTCATTCCCGTTGTGCACGCGCTGCTTAAAATGGTGATTTCTCCTCTTCTGGCATATCGTGACAGGAGAACCATGTCAACTTTGGATGCTGTTATCTTAGCGATAGTTTGTGTAATACCCTCGATATACATATCGTTGGAAAGCTTAGTTTATGGCCGTTCACGTGAGCACAATAACTTAATTTAATTAATTTTACCGAAACGACTGGTTCCGCTTTACAGGGTCACATATCATCATCACAACTGATGCATCCAGAACTACATTTTCAGAACAATCTCAAAAGTTCTCCCCTTTATATTTGACATAGTATAATAGTAGTATAATAGTATACGGTAGTTAACTTTGATTCATAAAAATTAAACTCAATTGCAATTTTACAAGCCCAAGTAAAACCTTATATTTAGGCTGGGTATTGAAATGGTCCGTTCCACTAAATGGTGGCCTCTTTGGAAATCCCAATTGAACTTCAATGGCTTTGCGATATTTGACATCACAAGTAGGCTTTGTTCTAATTCGCCCATTTTTTATTGGCTATTTTTAAGTTCAAGTTAAGTTTCTGTATGAAGGAGGGCACAACCATGCCTCATGTTCATGATAGGTTTTTGGTTATGCACAACCTCTCCTAATTCATCAAAACCAGGACAAAAATGATTTCCATTCTATGTCACCTTTAAACCACCAACCAGTCACTCACACCTTAATGACAGTGGGACACACTTCTACATCCACTCCTGAATCACGCTTTGAAGGCAAGGCTCTGCACCTGTGATCACGCACAGCTCCTTTGGCAAAGTCTTTCTGCCACATAACTACATGAGAACAGGCTTTCTTTGGTGTTGCCAGCAATTTTTTGTTTTCGAGAAAGGTCTGATGAGGTTATGATTTTAGCAGCTGACCAATCAGAGTAAGAGGAAAAGATTAGACATAGTAAGGCCTCTGATTCTGATGGTTTGATTTGGTTTGGACTGGAGCTAGACGTCTCTGCCTTAAAACTGTACCTGAATATGTGCCTTTATATTCTCAAATGTAATATATAGAAGAATGTCTATGGATGATTTAATTTCATACAGTTTAGGCTTTTCATATAATTAGATGGCTACTTTAGCCTCATTCCAGTTCATGGGTTCAGTCAGGGTAAACTATCCCAGTTACGCACACATCATATCATCATCACAACTGATGCATCCAGAACTACATTTTCAGAACAATCTCAAAAGTTCTCCCCTTTATATTTGACATATCTCAATGGCTTACAATGTCCCAGCTATTTGTTTTGACACATAGATATAACCTTTAAAAGTCAAATTGTTGCATGCATCCATGTTTTCAGATATTCTGTTGAAACGGATAATAAATAAATCATTTTTGAATCTCAGATTTTGCTGCAGATTTTGGACCTGCCGTGTGGGCCAGTAAACAACACAGGCATAGCATCAATAAATCATCACGACATCGTGCCACTTTCCCAGTCCCAAAACTACTGTATATTGCAATTTGTATGATTGAATTATGAATTAATTGAAACAAAAATCCTTGACCTTCTGAAGTCTGCCATATGTTTCTGACACAGTCTCATAAAATAGAGTGTGCATGTTTCAAGAACACTAAGAATAGAAGATTTGTCCTTGCTTGTACAATTACTGGCGATGGTTGAATGAGCCCAGTGAAAGAGTGCATAAAAGGTGATAACTGCTCTTATATTTAGCTTGCTGTCCAGCACTGATTCACAATACACTGCGTCATGCTTACCGAAGCCAATTTCCATGAGTGGGTAAACATCTGGTTGGGTAATTGAAAGGACCTTTGCTTTGGAACGTTCTGTTGCCCCTTTGGAACAATTATCGGGTTCAGACTCTTTCAGCATTTGTGAATTGGCTTGTTGACATATACACTGTATCATGTCAAAGCGCTACTCAGTCCAGGAAGCAAGATAATCACATTAATTGAATAAAACATTGTGTCTCTCCTCACATTCTGCATATTTTGCAACCACAGTATGAGAATCATTACAATGTAAAGATTTTGATAAACATTTTGATAAATACTGCTCATCAAATTATGATTAGTAATGAGAACGGAATGCCTTTTGTATGGCAACTTATATCCAGCAAGTGGTCAAGTGAAATGTATTTATCTATTTATGAGTGTATACAAGATTACTTGTGATGATGTCTAAAGATCATGTCTTCAGAATTCCCCTCAGGATCAGTGTACTATGAAAAGGGGGCTGTCCTGAATTTATATTGGATAGCAATGTAAATTGATTTGCAGTTTGATAAGATGACCATCTTTTGCACGAGTATCTAATCACACCATTTGAGGTCAAGCAAGAATGACATTTCTGTTGTATGTTGTGCCCCTTAAAGAGGGATAATGCTATTTGGATATGTAATTGGTCACAAGTCAGTTTTTTTCTTATCAGGCAGTAATGACATGAAATCAATCTGGTTGAACGATGCAAAACAGGGCCATGTATCGCAGAGTTAACGACAGATTAATGAACTATTGAGTAGGCTTAAAAGGTCAACTCCTGTGGCATAGTTTTAGTGTTATCCTGAAGCATGAATCTCAATGAGCATCATAGTCAGCTGAGTCTGCATCACGACACACTCTCCTTCTTCACAGAAATTGCAAAATTGTGTGTACATCTCTTCAGCTGTCTCACTGCTCCAGTCTCAAACTAGACACTCTTACTTGACTGGATTTGGCGTTGAGTCGACTGCATTCAACAGGAAAAGCACAGTGCTTTTACTGAAAATAATGTTTTTCTTCCTAATCCTTTTTGTATAGACCTACATGCAATTGCATCCATTATATTTCATAATAATTCAAAATGAAAATACTGGTGACAATATAGCGGAAAACGAACAAAAACGGCAATAGTCTGCTATCACTGAAAAATGATCAAACCAGTTAGAAAATGTTAATTCATCCACATCCTGCTTTGATGAGAAGCTGCACAACCACGATCAGGAATGCATGCTGACCTTATACAGCACGGAAGCTTTAGGCCTATCGAGCTAATTTAGTTTGCCTTTAAGTGCATTTTGCAGAGGAACAACTTCAGATAAGACCTTTAATCTGGCTAAACGGATTGTGCAGAGAAAATGTATGCCATTTTAGACAGAGATAGGCCTGCAGAATAACAAAAGATTTCCCATCACACACGACAGTTCCAATGAACCAACATTTCACTGGGTTAACAGGAGGCACAAGATGCACTATAAATCAGTCACTACAAAGCACCCAGGCAGAAAAATATATTTTACTGAGGGATGTGGCTCATGATATTTTGCTATATCTAAGGCACAGAAAATTGAATTTCTCAAGTGTAACAGGCATATTTGATGTGAAACAGTGAAGCCTCCTAGAAATATGTTAGAGGAATAAAAGATACCAACGCAGAGAACTGAACGAAATAAATTACTTCTCATATAGCCTAATGTTTACAGCAAGACACACACACACACACACACACACACACACACACACACACACACGACTGCAGACATATGCTAACATTGTATGCATGATAATGCAGGAAATGATTTCATTTAGATTTTGTTTGAATGAATGCATTTAAAAAATACCATAAACACTGTTATCCTGTTTTCATTCCCTAATAAATATGCAAAAATATGCCTTGATGACACCAGGTAAGTTACCCCACCCATGGTATAATTATTTTCAGGTCAAGTCAGGTCATTCAGGCAACATAAAACGATTGGTAATGTTGTTTTGCCAGATATCAATGTTTTCATCTGAAATCCCAGAATTTACCGGTGACTTGCAACAATTAGTTTATTGCAGGAAGCTCCTTTGTTCCTTTTATCAATCCATAGCCAAACCCATAAATATAGTAAAAAACCGAATTAACAACTTAAAAAGGTTTGGTTTGTTAAATATATGATGGCACACACAAGTATTTCAAAAATAATATTCTGAGCTACCACAGTGCCATCTTGTGTTGAATTGAGAAATTGGCATGAAAAATACTGAGGTACAAGTACAGTAGTAATAGTCCATGTGTTACTGCTACATAAAAAGAATAAAGCCCTCAAATCTGTCATGGATTATATTGAATTTTATTAATCTATTTATTTTCTTTGCAAATTGTTATCCAAAGTATAACATGCCATCAACCTGATATGGACATTTAAGCCATTAATGATGTTAAACTATACTATGTTATGTCTGTGTAGAGTGTTGACTTGCCTTTGTGCCTGGAATTGTGTAACTGTAGATTTTCAGTTAGGCAGGTCTGTGACCAGTCCAGAGAAACATCCTCTTTTAGTTGTTGTATTGAATGCTTCTTTCACTTCCTCCTGTTGCTTCAGAGCTACACATCTTCGTGGGGGGGTGGGGGGGGGGGCTTTCCTGAGGACTGCCCTCTCCTGAGGTATCTGGAAAAGAACTCAAAGGGTGGGTATTTTGCAGACCAGTTACATTATCAACAAGAGCAGTCGGGTGCAGACCCATGCCCCTGTCACACAGTATTAAGGGACCATTTCCACTGAAACCATTAATGAAGTGGAATCCAATCCCAGCATCTGCATTCTAAGCCAGATCCGGATGTACATGTAAGAGGACCAAGACAAGCCCATAGGAAAGCAACATTCAAAATCTGATCAGATCTGACCTGTTTCCCCTAAACCCCCTTAGGAAAAATAGGAAGCAATAAGAATAGATGGTGAAGAATAGATTAAGACAGGAAAAGGGCATTTTGAAATCTTAATTTTGGATTGGACTGGGACATGAGGAGAGTTATTTCATAGCAGATATAATCCCTCCTTTTGTCTCAACTCAACTCTAAGTTAGTCATTTATTCCTTATTTCTCCTTATTTGGAGAAACAGGTGAGATCTCGGTAAGAGCTGATGTACTTCTTGTGAGACAAAGAATGACGTTTCCGAGGCAAGAAATGTTCCTTTGGGTGGTGACCCTCAGTCTCGGATAACTATTTGATGTATGTCAGACCAGTACAGCCAGACAGATGAATGGGCCCAATTCTTCCCCATCTCCAGTGACTCATTCCAGTGAATCATTCTGCTTAAAATGCACCTGATTAAATATGAATTCATTTTGAAGTAACTGCCTTACATTCTTGATGGAAAAGTGACACTCAACCAAGCCTGACTAAGGTTATGTTCAGCCAAAATTGCATTTTAACCTTTCCAGATTGTCTTTTTAAATACAATCATGATCAAATAAATAAATAAACATGAAATGCAATCTGCTCCAAACCATACTGAAGAGATTTCAAATTCGATCCAAATCTGAAATGTGTCTCAATCTGAATGGCTATAGCTGCTCAAAGTGGCTTTCGTGCCATTCGTAATGCGACACAAACAACAACAATGTAGAATCCAGTGACGGAAGTGATGGATTCAGAGTGCAAAACACCTATATGATTCTTGCTGGACCCTGCTACAGTAAGGGTCTTGTCCTGTCTGTACTGATGTTGTATTCCATCATGTCTGCTCTCATGTTACTTCCCTTTGCCTTTGTTTACTTCCTGTGTCCCTGTGTCCATGTGTTCCTTTGTTTATCCTTGTCATGTGCTGCTGTTCCTTTTCCCTGTCTCCGGCCCTCACCTGTGTCTAGTTCTGTTCCCAAATTATTGGTTTATTGTTTTCATCTGTGTCCTGTTTCCTAGTTAGCCCTTGTGTATTTATACTGCGTTCATGTCAGATATAGGACCTCTTAAGTTTGCCTACAAAAAAAGCTCTTTGAGATCCAGAATCTTGTGTATGGGAAGATAACATGGGGCTTTTGTATCGAGTCTGGGGGGTATTCCATCAACCTCAGTAATGAAAACGCCGCTTAACAGAAATAGCCTGACTTGAACTAGTGTACACTTTCACTTGAGGCTAAAATCGTTCTATTACTAAGTTAGCTGCATCTTGTTCGTTTACTCAAGTGAGGCTTAGGTCAACGTCATATACACAAGGTAGAAAAGTAGATCAACACAGTAGACTGACGAAAACAGGATATATGTCATAAAATTAAGTATAAGTAAGTAAAAACTAGAGGATTTCTGTTCAATATCAAAATTGAACATTGCAAGAAAAAAAAGATAGGCTATAGTTGCTGATGTACTGTATCTTGGAGAATAATGGAAAAATACATTTAAAAAGGAAATACCATGGTTAGAAGCCAATTGAAAGTCTGATTTACTTTGTTTATGAACAAAATGAGTGACTGAATTAATAGCATAACCCCAAAACAATTTTGGCATAGGCTAGTCAAAATCATAGGTTATAGCCTGTTCTTTGGTTGAAAGGGTTCACTCCAAGTTTTTGTCTTGCATCAGATTTAATATAGCCGACTAGCATATTAACTGTCACTGAACAAGTTTCTAAATGCGCATGACCCTTTATCAATAGAAGGCCTACAACACTTCTTTCATTAAAGAGTTGGCTACAACTAAGAATGGTTCTAGAATAACAGAAATTGTCAAGGTGATAAGCTCTGTAAAAGCTATGTGTGAGAAGCGAACCTGAGAACAAGAATGAAGCACTCTTTTGATGTACAGTAGGTCAACTGTCGAGCTACGCATTACACCACCACAGAATACAGAGAGCAGAGTGTCAATATTAGAACCACACATGTTATACAAACTACAGTACAAAGTTATTTTCTTAAAGTGAACAATTTTTGTATATCAACTATAGTGAATATGTAAATCAATCAATGCTTGGTGACACTGTTGGAAAAAAGTTTTGACTTCTATTTTTAAAGTTGTAGGCTACAGGTGGTGAGAACATGACAACACAGCTTGATTAAGCATAAAAGCTAACTTCCTCCGGAGAAGGCTAGTTCTGTGGAATACATTTCCCTAGTTACCAAGCTGGGCTTCACGTAAACTTCACTAATGGAACAGAACTCTCACTACAATTAGTGAGATTTGTCTAAAATGCAGACATATCGCTCAATGTCGGGTCCTCCGAGTTTACTGTTGTCATGAAAACAGTAACCTCTCATGTCTCCTAGTTCTTTGTCAGTCTTTGTTCGTGTGATCGTGTATGCAGTTGCTCAACCCTGTCAAACTCCTTTGAGCCCCTCCAATTTACAAACAGGTTGCCATCTCTAACCTTCTGCATACCATCCTGACCCACCTGGAGGGAAGAAAGGGGAATTACGTGCAAATGTTGATCCAGCATTCAACACCATAGTCCACCTCACTCTGGTCAAAAAGATGAGGATTGAAAACCTCACTTTGCTAATGGATATGAACTTTTCTCACCAACCGAACACAGGTGGTCAGAGTGGGTGGTCTGACATCTGGCACATCAACCATCAGCATAGGTGCCCCTATAGGCTGTGTTTTGAGCCCCTTGCTGTACAGCATCTACTGTACATGCGTGACTGCAGAACCAGCCGCAATTACACCTCCATCAAATTGGCAGATGACACAGCGGTGGTGGGCCTGGTCAACAACAACAATAAACAGGTCTACCTGAATCAGGTAGAGGATATAGCACAACACAACGACAACACATTGCATTTGTACAGCGCTTTTCACAATACTCAAAACGCTTCACAGTGACGGGGGAACCTCACTAACCACCATCAAAGTGCAGCACCCACCTGGGAGTCCCTAGCGAGCAGTAGTGGTGCCAGTTCAACAATTTGACCCTGAATGTCAGCAAAACTATAGCCTGGAAAATCCAGACCCTGGTAATCTTTCAGATTAAGGGTCTGGCCACAAATAATGTAATGGCCCAACTCGAGGGGTGGCACCAAGAATGTATTTGAAAATTTCACTGAATGCAATTAGATAACTCTCCGACAAATGTTTACTCTGACTGATTCTGGACTTCCACGCAATTGGATAACACTACGACCATAGTTTACTGACTTCATTGGTTGTCATCGATTTAGCTTGCCTCTGGCCCACCTATATCAGGTACACTGATGTGATTGGTTTCCCCTGATGCCTGGGGTAAAAGTAACGAGCATCATTGCTCATTGCAAGAGTATGCTTTCGCGAGAATTCTGGATTTCCAGGGTAGCAAAACTAAGGAAATGGTGGAGAACCACAGGAGATAGCAGAGCAGTTACACACCATTAAATATCAGTGGGCAGATTGTGGAGGAGGTTGAAAGTTTCAAAAATCACATCACCAAAGACCTCACATGGACCACTAATATCCAGCATGCTCTAAAGAAATCCAAACAATGATTCTTCCTATGTTAGCTACGAAAATTCAAAGTGACATCATCAATCATGAAGGCCTTCTATTCAATGGAGGGTGCTCAAAACAGGTAGCATCATCACCTGGTAAAGGAACCTGTGACTGCAGTGTCCTATAGAGTGGTACATTCTGTTCAAGCACCTCTCCCTACCCTACAGGATATATACACAAAAAGAGTACAGACAAGGGCCAATTATATTGTAAAGGACAATTCACATCCTGACCATGGACTCTTCAAACAGCCAAGGTCAGACAGACGTCTCTGTCCTCACAGGAATAAATGCAATATATATAATGTGGACATTTTGGTATTTTGAAATGCCAAACAAGATAAAAAGTAAAAACACAAAACAGGCAAACTTGTGAGTGAGTGTGGGGGTGTGAGAGTAGAAGTGCAATGGATGTGTGTGTGTGTGTGTGTGTGTGTGTGTGTGTGTGTGTGTGTGTGTGTGTGTGTGTGTGTGTGTGTGTGCGCGCGCGCGCGTGCGCGTCCGTGTGTATGCATGTGCCCTGTGTCTTTAGCTCGATTCCTTTAAGGAAACCTATCTGAAAAGTCTGCCACTTAGACATTGTGGATAGCCTGTTGATCAATCCAGCAAAGGAAAGTAAATGCTCTACTGGAGCAAAGAATTATTGTGTTAAATCTCTGCCTATACCAGGCAGATGGTACTTTTTGTTATTGTTGTGCATGGTAACTCACTGAACGTTTCAATTGGATTGCAAATGATGTGCCCACAGTGTAAGCCTATTGACTGCTAACAAAGGAAGACATACAGTACAGCAGAGAACTAGTTTTACAGGGTCTCGGCCATTTGCACATGTCTCAATTGCCGGAATGGCTTCGTAAAGACAATTTCTCAGAACCTATATGGGGCTGAAACAAGAACATACCTCAGGGGTAGGTGTTCAGTGCAGCCCTGAACTAGTGTAGTGGTATGAAATGTAAACGAGACATGAGTGGAAGACAAGCACATTTTTTAACCCAGCACGGCAGACTTTAGAGCTATTATATAATAATTATATAATTCCTATACCTGTCCCTGGGTGGTGGGCCAAGAGAGACTGCTGAGAGGAGCATTGCCTTTGCCCCGAATGGGCATGGCTTAAGCAGTGAGTGAATTTGCCCCCAGAGATATATTTTGGTATTTTTTTCACGACTCTGAACCCTAATTTATTGACTTGTCTTTATTTATTTATTTCCCCCTCAATGGGCCAATTTGTTTTATATACTCATCAATATTTAGGGTCTTTAACCATTTAGACCAGCTATGAATCCCTGTTATACTCAGGCTAGTGTAACAGAGGCTAGGCTAAGTCTCCTATTGGGAAACTGCTAGTGCTGCTACTGTATGTCAATACCATCAACAGTTGGGTGTTTCTTAAAACAGCAGTTTCAATGACACTAATAAGAAAGAAATTGTAGTTTCAGCTATTCAACTCCAGCATATGGACAGTCTCTCATTCACCCTGTCATGTCTGTTATGTATGCTATTGAAGTAACATGGAGAGGGTGATCCTAGCGGTCCCTGATAGAATGATGACCAAGGGAAGAATCCAACTCTTGGCTCCATGGTAAAATGATGGGTTTTATGCAATTCACTGGAATGCAGTACCATACAATGGTTAATGCCTGAACTTATATTAGAACAAGCATGCCAGTTTTACAGCAAATTCTCCAGCCTTGTGAAATTATGTATTTCTTTGCTTGTCATATCTCCATATTGCTAAAGCTAAAGACAAACACTGCGCACAGTTTTGCCACTATGTCACATTTTCTGCACAGACAGAGGTCATATAATTTCTGCTCAAAGTATTTTCAGAAGGAAAAACAGGAAGTAAGCATGACTGGGGCTTCAGAAAAATGGAATGACATACATCTAGAGATCACGCCTCATAGATCATCAACTTGATTGACCCATTCAAGGGGAAGGGGTTTAGAGAGAACAGTGCCTGACGTTTACCTGATTTGCACTGCAAAGTTTAATCAAGATTTTTTTGGTAACAATTTGACTGAATTATGATTCCTTGATTAATTTGTGAATTCTGATTTTTCATTCAAGTATGACGTGCTAATAAATCCATCCAATCTGCACATGTGGGGCAAAGCAGATCACCAGCATGTCCTCTGTGCTGAAAGGATCCCTGGGGTTACCTGGGAGAACAGCCAAAACCTGTCAAAAAACAACTGTTGGTGGACCTTGAATGTCAGTTACTGTTGTAAAACCACATCACCGTCACCACCCACCCAGCAAACATGCCGATGCAGAGTGTGGGGCTTGCCCACATTTGGCTCATTGGGCCCCCAGGGGAACCCATTATGGGCCCTTATATTCCCATACCCTCCCAAAATCCCCCACTACCCCCGCACTTGTGTTGGTTTACTGTGGGGTAGTGTGGGCTTACTGTGGGGTAGTGTGGGTTTACTGTGGGCTTAGTGTGGAGCAGTGTGGGCTTGCTGTGGGTTTACTGTGGGGTAGTGTGGGTTTACTGTGGGCTTACTGTGGGGTAGAGTGGGTTTACAGTGGGCTTAGTGTGGGGTAGTGTGGGTTTACAGTGGGCTTAGTGTGGGGTAGTGTGGGTTTACTGTGGGGTAGTGTGGGCTTACTGTGGGGTAGTGTGGGGTAGCGTGGGTTTACTGTGGGGTAGTGTGGGCTTACTGTGGGGTAGTGTGGGTTTACTGTGGGCTTACTGTGGGCTTAGCGTGGGGTAGTGTGGGCTTACTGTGGGGTAGTGTGGGTTTACTGTGGGCTTACTGTGGGGTAGTGTGGGTTTACTGTGGGCTTACTGTGGGGTAGTGTGGGTTTACTGTGGGCTTAGTGTGGGGTAGCGTGGGTTTACTGTGGGGTAGTGTGGGCTTACTGTGGGGTAGTGTGGGCTTACTGTGGGGTAGTGTGGGCTTACTGTGGGCTTAGTGTGGGGTAGTGTGAGCTTACTGTGGGGTAGTGTGGGTTTACTGTGGGGTAGTGTGGGTTTACTGTGGGCTTACTGTGGGGTAGTGTGGGTTTACTGTGGGCTCTAAGGGAAGAAGCTGTGGGTCCCACATGGGCTCCCCTTACGGGGCCAATGCGGGCTAAGTGTGGGCAAGACCACAGTGGGCAGAAATCCCTAAGTGGGGCCCCAAAGGGCAAAACACCTATGGGCCCCGTATGGGCTACCCCATTAGGGGCCCGTTTGGGATTAGTGTGGGTTTGCCCTGCCCACACTTGCCCACAGTAAACCCACAATTGCCCATTGTGGGCCCACACGGGCATGTTTGCTGGGCAGTGACCAGACATGATCCTGAGTCCACTAAGCAAATGCTGCTGCTGGAGCTGAAGTCTGCAGGTCTACTGACCTGTTGGTGTAGTAGGCAAACTGATGGGAGTCTATGGGAGCAGCAGGCAAACAGGATTTTAGGTTGGAGAGAGACAAATCATTTGGCAACGATGGGGGTGAGTGCAACTCTGTGAAAGTCATGAAGGGCCATAGCATGGCGTGGCGTGTTTCAGAAGCTTAAAGCTTGAGGGAACAACCGCCCTGGGCCAGGGACAGATTGAAAATGTCTATGAAGACTCCAGCCAGCTGCACTGCACAAGCTCTCAGTTCATGACCAGGTATTCCATCCATGGCCAGCTGCTTTCCTTACGTTCACCCTGCTCAGGATGGTACAGACATCAGAGGTGGAGAACGAGAGAGGCTGTTCATAGAGTGGGAGATATGCTTTGAAGATGACCTGCTTGTTCTCTCTGTTAAAGCGAGCATTGAAATAGTTGAGCTCGACAGGGAGGGAAAATAGCTGAAAGGAGTCACAGTGCTGGGTGGTTTGAAGTGTATGATGATGTGTATACCTTGCCACATGTGTCAGGTGTCAAGGATCCATAGAATTTTAGTGTTTTTTGATCCTTTGTGTGTATTTGTGTTTAACCTGCCAGATTCTCCTCGTCAGGTCAACCCTAGCGGAGCCTTTAGGCCTCCCAGTCTCCAAACCTAAAGGCTATGACTATATCCACATTATATCCTTGAATTTCCCCTTGGGGATCAATAAAGTATCTATCTATCTATCTATCTATCTATCTCTATATCAGACATGTTGATATCCAACACACTTTTGTTATGATTTCTCGCCATGAATTCTGGCACCTCTGGCTCCTCTATGCTCCTTCATGGAAGGATTGTACAGAGGCTTGTAGAGGTGCATTTGCTCGGAAAGCTTGCCCTCGAACTCGTCCATGTCTTCCTGTTTTCGCTTTGTCGCAAGCCACTGAAAAAAATAGAGTGGTGCATCACCTCTGGCAGCACACTTTAAATCATGGTGCGCCAGTGAGATATGTCATTTTGACGTCACATTGTCATGCGTGATGACCAATGCAATGCATTGAGTATGTAAAGGCCTTTACCCTCTACACCCAGTTCCCCCCACCTGTACTAAATATCTGTGAGGAGGATGCGTGCCAGCTCTTTCAGAAGTAGATGATCAAGAAGGCTCCAGGACCTGATGGTGTGTCCCCCTCCTCCCTGCGAGTCTGTGCGGAACAGCTGGTGCCCATCTTCACCCAAATCTTTCACCGGTCTCTGGAGCTGTGTGAAGTACCCTCCTGCTTCAAATGCTCTACCACTATCCCAGTCCCCAAGACATCCTCCATCACAGGATTAAAAGACTACAGGCCCATCGCCCTGATGTCTGTGGTCATGAAATCCTTTGAAAGACTGGTGTTGAGCCACCTGAAGGACATAACAGGACCCCTGCTGGATCCCCCAGTTTGCCGAAACATTCGACTTCATTTTCGGGGGTAACGTTTCCGGTGCACACTGGAAAGTTTTGTGCACCAGACTGTGCACCAGAAACGCAATTTTAGTTTTTCTACCCTTACAGATCCTGCAGTATTCACATTCTTCTTGGAGGAATTTACGTGTGTGGAACATCTAGGTTTATGGTATTGTTATGGCCCCTGGACATTCTCCAGTCTCAGTTATAAAAAGTTTCATAGTTCCAACAGACAAAAAAAAAAATCCCACATCCCATGTTACTAATGGCATTTCAGAATTGAGATTGTGTTTCTTGAGGCATTGCGAGTGTTAGATTGACATCACATGGGGTGCTTCAGGAATAACCAAAAAGCAAGTATCCTTTCATGTTAATGTTATTGCCCCATGGTTTTGGTCTCAGTCAGTTAGCACTATGTACTTTGCCACAGAGCACTGTTGGAATAGTTCAAGGAATGTGACAAAAGGCCCAAATTATGGGCAAAGTGGAAAATCTAAGGTGTAACTGAAGCTAACTTGGCTAAATCAACTTAATGACCTTAATACCTCAATACCTTGAACAAGGTCATTGCAAAAGTGCAAACATTGATTGGTCAATGCTCAGTTCATACAGTATTCAACACAACAGCTTTAATTCAGGCATGAGAGACACTTCAGGCTCATGGCCTGACTTTGCACATTGCCCAGAATTCTATAAAGGGCCTAAAGACTTTAAGCTGTTGCCATAGCCTGCAAATTCCCCACATTTCAACTGGATGGAGTATCCATATGGGATGTGGTGGAACAACAAGTCCAATTCATGGCAGTCTTACCTTGCAACTTATATAACTTAAAGGATCCACTGTTAACATCTAGCTGCCAAATACCACAGAGCTCATGTAGCCTTGCATGCCTTGGCAGGTTGGAGGTTGTTTTGACGGTACGCACTACGCAGAGGACCAGAGACAATGGCCATAATGTTTTGCCTCAATACAGGACTCAGGTACAATCACCTCTTACCTTTGTCTTTTAGAATGTGTGTCTGTTTTGCCACAAAGTTTGTTCACTTCCTGGGCTGAATGCACTTGTGGGGTATTGCGAGATGAATCCAACATTCCACCTCCACAGAGTTACTTCACTGTGATACCACTGCATTTGGTAAAAAAAAAGACCATCCTTGAATATCTATACTTTAACAAGAAATTACAGGGTGACCATTTCTATTTGCTTATTCAACATTCAGGTTAATCAACTATAAACATGTAATTGAAACTGTTTTCATGAATGGTTCACATTAAAGAATATTCTACTCTCTGACAGAATTCAACTTCCATACAGAAATACTGTAGTATTTTAGCATGCAAGGGAGTTGTTCATCCCATATTACAATGTAGTGCAAGTGTCAGTGTTCATTAATGGTAGGCTATTTCAACAAAGCAAGGCCTGATTTGCGCATCAATCAATGGATATTCTTCATCAGCAGAAGGAAGTGTGGTCTTTTGAAACCTACTTAACATTTAAAGGATGCATGCTCTTTGGAAACCTAATGTGTCTGCTCTGTGATGTCATTACCCTAACTGACCTCATCCCATAGATATATCCAAGAACGATTCACTGATAGCAAATATGTTGGTTAAGGCGTGCTGGAACAGTTGAGAATGCAGATGAAACATAATCTTAGACAGGCATGTCTTAAAATGAGGCATGGAAGACATAATATATAGTCCTACATTAATGATCCATCTCAGAGATCTGTTAACAGAGGGATGCTAGGCATTTCACATTCTTAAAGGTCTGCAATAGAGAATCACCTAGGCTACTGTAGGCTAATAGCTGAAAAAGAGAATACAAAACCACTGATACAGGCATGGGATAGGGTGGCCTACTTATTAGTCTACTTAGAGTAGCCTATTAAAATATTTGTGCAGACTAAACAGACAGTCTTGAACAGAAAGAGAAAGCCTTGCCCTTGTGAATATGGAGGATAGGGCTAGAGATCCAGTGCACTGGGGAAAACATTGAGTTTGTTCTCATTAGCGATATCCGGACCTTAGGCCTATCTTAGAATTTCCCCCACTCATCACCACCAATATCCATCACTTATCTCCTCTGATATCTAAGCAACGTTTCAACCTACGTTTTGCGTTTCTTTCTTTTCTAGCTTTGAGGAACGGTCACCTCATGATGATGTGTGCACACCCCGCCTCTTCCCAGCTGATGCTCGCGCCCTGCTGTCAATTTCTATTCTGAGAAGAGTAGTTGAGGAAGGGGGGAAACAGAAAACAAGAGAGGGTCTGCGGGGTAGCGCAGCAAAATATCCATGGGTGGTTGTGTGGGTAGTCATCATGATTCTTCAGGCAGTTTAAACGAAAATTCAGACGGAACTGGAGGTAGGAAATAAGTTATACACTGGGGGTGATATTTTAGTTATTGATTGGAGAATTTTAGTGCATGCTTGTTCCCATGCGCCTTGTCTTCCCTTGTCTGCTGCTGTCTCCGCTGTCTGTAACATCGTGGTTATATTATAGTGTTTTGTCTCATGCACTGTTGTTCTTGCCGGTCGCATGGTTAGTCATACATCAACGGCAACAAAAATGTTACCATTGCCTTTTGGCAAACGCTGTCCACTGCTTTCAATGGATGCAGCTTTTGGATGTCCCAACGAGCTAGCATGCTAGCTTGCTAAGTCTAAAAAGAACGACTGCTAGCCTCTCTCAACTAGCCTATTTCGGTCAGTTGTGTTGTTAAAATGTGGGTCAGTGTTTTCGCGCAGGAATGCGGAACATACTGAGTAACTTATCTTTTATATCTCTTATCTGCTAATTCCTTTTCCCCTCTCAACTCTATTGCATTATGTGTTGTTATTAATGCCTTAAGTCGTTTCTGTAACGTGAGAACATCTAAAAAGGGCAGTAGAATGATACTGTTGCGGGGTAGGGTGCATGTTCATCTCACTCTGAGCATCAATCACTTCGTGTGTGTGTGTTAGCTATCGTAGTCCCTAGGCCTATTTGAATAAACGTAGATAACAGCACTGTAAAGGAAGGGTTTTCTCGCGCATCATTGTAGGTTAACTTTTGGAATCATCATTAGCATACGTATGGCCACTTAGATAACGCTCTCTTTTTAAACGTGCTTTACTGTGGGTTTTACATCAATTCGGCCTGTTATTATCTTGTCACAACCTGGCTGTTACCAAAGCTTAAAAAAACATTTTCTTGCGAGTTTAACTCGAGATAGCCTACTCGTGCCAATCCTAAACATGAATGTTCCTCTTTGGTTGGGATTTCCGGTGTCTAGTGTTGCAGATGTTGTAAGGCTACTACTGTAACTGACAATTGAGCGTGTGCTTTAGGGGGGAGGGGCAGGTTCAGCACAAAGGAGTGTACTTGACTCCATATACAATTGACGACTTAAAAGTTACTCTTTTGGCACCTAGGGCTAGGTATATATCCACAAAACAAAAGAAAGAGATTTGGTATAGCATTTAAATGAACTGTATCTGAAATATTTCTGCGAAAGCTTACAGTTGAGTTTCACTGCACATCACTGCACATTGTCCACAAATGTTTATAAGAGCATACCTCCTTTCCTAACACTACTGAAAAGTATGCTATGTTTTTCTTAGGCTTACATTCTTTGTTATCTGCCTTACTGACATTTGCTCTAAACCACATGGAGAATGTCATCATTTCAATGGCAACTGTGTCTCTTGTTCGTGGCCTAAGGCTACACATTCTGGCACTTCAATAGCTCCAGAACAGTTTCATGTATTTATCCAATTCTCAGTGTGAAGTATAAATGACAAAACATTTTCCATTGTTGGCTCTACCTCTCTCAGCCTTCTCTAAAGTGCCATTCAGCACAGCCTTGACTTGCGCAAGTAGTGTAACGGAGAGAATATGCAGCTGAATGTGCAGCTGGACCGACAGAGACCCCGCACATCTGGAGCTGTGTCCTCACCAGCTGGCACTGGCTTCATTAATGCATGAAGATGAACCCACTTCATCTCTGTCACAGAAGCCCCTCTGTCAGTCAGCACAGACCAGAGAGGGGCATTCACCACACCGCATTTATCACGGGACTCATCCGCTCTTTACTCCTCTCTACTCATTTACTTTCTGGAAGTTTTGTTGTGTTTCACAACAATCTGTGCACAAAGTAGTCTCAATGTGAAGACAAAAGAAGGAGCAGCCAGCAGGTTGCAGGTTTTGAGGAGTGTGCT
Organism: Sardina pilchardus; assembly: GCF_963854185.1. Lineage (NCBI taxonomy): Eukaryota > Metazoa > Chordata > Actinopteri > Clupeiformes > Clupeidae > Sardina > Sardina pilchardus. The sequence continues at coordinate 18,131,750 of NC_084998.1, forward strand.
AGGTGAAACAGAAGCCGATGGACTGTCTTGCATTATGCAGTGTTTGAGTTCTCCACACAGGCTCTTCCCAGTCCAGCTTGGCTGCACTTGTCTTACCAAGTAGCCATGGAGATGAGTGAGGTCTGGAGCCACAGAAGGTGGGGCGTCCTTAGTTACATTTTGAATACAGAGTTTCTCGAGATCAAATTAGAGTGTCATGGAACTATAGCCAATTCTGGAGCTCAGAATTAATTTATGAGATGAGTCATTTTTAAGAAACTTTTAAACTGGCTGACATGTGTCTTGTGTATTAGAATTAGCCCATGTGCTATGTTACCTATGTTACAGTGTTGTTCAAAACCATCACTGTAATGTTGATGGCCTTTAAAAGGATTATTGGAGTTACAAATGAGTCCCCAAGGAGTTTCCAGAGATCTGTAATGTGGCCCGTGGCACTCAGAGGTTGTGTAATTTTACACTCGTCACATGACCCGTGTGTGTGTGTGTGTGTGTGTGTGCAAACCCAGGCAGTGACAGAAAAACACAGTGCCCGACCGTGCTTTCCACTGAGGGTCTCTCTCAAGGCCTCCTGCAGATGCACACACACACACATACACACACACTGACTGACCCAGATGACAGCTTCGGAGTCACCGAGCTGTTTCAGCTCAGCTGTCCGGCTTCTTCATGGACATGCCACCCTCATGCGTGACTGTGTGCGATCTTCTGAGCGCGTGGTGGTCATGGTCACACAGTTCACCAGTGCTTTTGGGCCGTTGCGTAGTTTCCCACCACCGCGATTAAGTCTTCTTGTTTTGCAGGTTTCCTTTCTCTCTCTCTATGTCTCTGTGTGTGTGAGTGAGAGAGAGAGAGTGTGTGTGTGTGTGAGAGAGAGAGAGTATAAGCTGATGTCTCCTCCCTGTACTGACCAGTTGGCAAAGCTGATAGTTCCCAGATGTCAGGCCGCCCTCACACAGCTCGCTCAGAAGAGCTCATATGGCTGACGCCTGCCTGCCGACGAGAAGTACACACTGGATTAAATACCTCATGGATGAACTCAATTCCTCTGTATTTTCACAAGGGGTGCGGTGGCTGGGTGTACTGTAAGGCCCTGCACTGGCTGAGAGAGAGAAAAGGTCAGAGACTAAAAGATTAGTTAGAGGCGAGACCACCTCACAGCTGGATAATGTGTGACAACGTGATTGTCATGAGAAAAAATAGTAGTTTAGCACTCTGCTGTTCTTCTTTCTTAAGAGTATACGTGTATACATGCATACACACACACAAACACACACACACACACACACACACACTGTAAGAACATCAAACTTTTCAATACAGCTGGTGTTCATTAGTGGTTCCAGCGAAAAACTGAATTAGCATATTTTCATCTTGTCCCAAAATTGGTTTATTATAGCCAAGCAACTGTTGGTAACCAATATGTGAATTAATTAAGCTCCATGCTTTTCTAATTACGAGCAAAGGACTTGTTCATAGGCGGTTCTCTTTCTTTCTGTTTTGTTCAATGACCAGCTGCCATTTGTCTGCTTTTATAAGTGATAGGCTACACAAAGTGCTTTCAGCAAACCACATGCAATTTGACCAGAGTGACGTGCTGCCATGTCTGGTGTTTTAGTGAAAATTGATACATCGGCTTAATGACCTTCTTTCAACTAGAGACGCCTATATCTTTCCTTCGCTGTTTCCAGTTCTCCATCTTCTCTTTCAGCTCTGCATTATTGTCCTTTCAGGTTAATCAGCTGTTGTTAGGTCTATTTACTTATTCTGTAAACTGTTCTCTTCTCTCATGGATGTGTTTGTTGTGACCCAGAGATAAAGAGAGAGTAAGGGTGAAGTCATTTAATGTGAGCACTGTTGTCAGTGTTACTGCCACCTTCTAAAATGCGGTTTGCTGTCAAATGAATTGCGACCGTCATTAATGGCATTCTGAGGGGACGATGAAAAGATAGTTGTTACCAGACACGCGCATCTGATCCATTCTACACATTCTTTGTTTCACTGACTGAATGACTACATTTCAGTGCCCTCATAGGCAAATATAACAGGAGACACCAGAAATATACAATTTGCATAGAATGTACAAGAATCATGATTATTCCGCCTAAATTATCGTGGCTTCACAACTGCCTGGCCACTGCACGGACTTCAATAATTTTTCATATCTCGACACCAAAAACTGCAGTAGTTCCCACTGAAATGAAATGGTGTGATAATCTCTGTGTGTTCTGTCCCCCCGGCACTACCTACTGTTTAGTACGAGTGCTTGTAAATGCCACAGAGCCTCTGCGCTAAATTAGATTAACGTGTTGGCCATTCCACCTCACTGCACAGACCGGAGCATCATTCACTAAACAGGAAGTAGAGGAACGATCTTAATCAGGCCTTGGATTTTCTTTCTGCTGGTCTGTGGCTTCATTACATATGAGTGGATGCTCTTCACGGCAGTGTGGCCTTCAATTTGATCACTGTACAAGATGAGGCCAGTGTGATAGTGTTGATTGTTTCAGTGTTGTTTGTTTGTTTCTTTTGTCTTTTAAAGTCCTGATAATGGCAAAGGCAGTTATGTTTTCGGTGTGGTTTTCTGTCTGACTCTGTGACAGGCTTGCGCAAGAACTACTGGCCTGGTTTTCATGAGACTGGTGAAAAGGTGTTGCAAGAGGCAAAAAACTAACCCATTACATTTTGGACAGGCTCTGACTCACCGGGCATCTTGAAAAAAATGCATGCGCATGCTGTTCTAGTTTAGATTGTTTTTAGTCCTGTGTCAGATGTCCTTAAAGGTGCAGTCAGTGTTTTGATGTGATTTCAAGACCATATAGTTTTGTCACATTCAGCAATCATCTCCTCACAACTGCTCGCTGTGCATTCCGTGCACTCTAAAGAAACTCTCTGAAAGTCTCTGTAAGTAGCCCAGGCTTCGAGAACTGGAAACAAAGAAAGTAGGGGCAGTCTGCCCCCCTAACAAAATGAAACACTGTGTGGTATTTCTTTAGAAATACAGAAGGTAGGGGTGAGCTGCCTCTCTGGCATGTTTTGTTTGGTCCTTTGGTCAATATAATGTTGTTTTGTAATAAGTAAATGTAAATATAAACATCAAGATACGCGACTTCCTGCAAAATAGCTGACCACACCTTTAATGGTAACTTTTAGTTGATTAAAAGTCTGGACATTTTAGTTTTATTATCCTACTCAAAGAAAACCAAACTAGCAAACAAAAATATATTGTTATGAGACACAATGTCTCTTCTGCCAGGGAGTCCTGATCACGGAGGCAACAAGGAGAGCTAAAAGAAAAGGTGAAAATGAAATAGACCACTATAAGCAGTGACACTGTCCAGTGTAAGCTAACTTTAGAGTACTTTTAAAAACATTTAAGGAAGGCAAGGCGTCCAAGTTGAACGTGTAATGAAGCTCATTCCAGCCATGTGGTACAAAGGATGAAAAGGCAGATTTCCCCAGTAGAGATGCATGTATATACTGTATATTATGTCGCCATAATCTAATACTGATAGGTACTTTCCATCCAGTGTTTTTCAGGCAGTAAAAAGAAAGCAATTCTTGAAATGGAAGTAAAAACCTTACTTTGGTCTTATTGTTTTTTATAAAAGATTATCTATATGGACTTCAAAGGATATCAAGCCAGATGCCTGGCTATAGAGGCATTTATAGGAGGTTACCATCTCTATATGAATTAGTGAATTAAATGCAGTCTGTAGGGTATCCATTGCCTCTTGCATTGAGGAAGCAATAGCATAAAGGGTTGTATCATCTGCATAAAGGTGTACCTTTGCTGGGTATAAACCTATACCTATATTATTTATATAAAGAGAAAACAAAATAGAGCCTAAGATTGACTTTTGTGGGACACCAGTCTTTCTGTTAGAAGTACAGAGTGAGAATTCTCTAAGGAGACACACTGTGTTAAATAGTCAGAACACCAGGCCAATACAGTCACTAAAGCCCCAAGTACACAGCCTTTGCAATTAAAGACCCCAATCAATGCCTTGGATAAATCAATGAAAAGTGCAGTAAGCTACATGATTTTTTATGGTCCAAGGCAGCAATAATGTCATTATTGTAACCGCTGTTACAGCAGTTGTACTGTGGTAAAGATCAACTAAGCAACTTAGAAAGACTTGCTAAACTGTGACACTACACCTTAGTAGGCTAACAAAAGCATTCAATTGTAAGGGTGCTATATTATGTAATATAGATTTTTTGTAATAAATCATAAAATGACCATAATATGCCATCAGAGATTAAACAAACATGTTATTTTCAAATACTGGCTTCTCTGACAACAACGGTACATCCAGGATATTCACAATTCAAACTTTCATTGATTCGCATTTTGGCCTGCTGTACCACCCTCTGCCAATTTACCAGTCACACAGCAAGTAGTATTTCGACCTTCAGATTGACAGATTAGCCTCCTTAAAGGTTTTCTGTTAGGTATTTGAAGCGAGATCCCAAACCAAGCTAGCTCGCCCCTCCCTTCCTTGTTTCATGCATCATGAAAAAAATGACTTCACGTGCAGGCGGGCATGAGCGCAAAACGCCACAACACCCACCCCCTGTCGGTGACTGGTTTGAATACTATATATTTTGGTTGTGAGCGGTTGGTAACAACAGTTGTTTTTGTGTACAGTACAGATCTAGGCTGCCTACAGAGATGCATGTTTTTGATGGCCTGCTTATGGGGCGGTCAGTTAACGGATCGTGAGGAGAGATTAGACTGTCGTCATGTGGTCTTACAAGTATATTCCCCCAGAATGGCTGTTCCCTTTTGCAACCTTACAAAAACTCTGTTGTTGTTGCTAGGTTACTGTACACATGATGTCAGTAACCATCATGAAGGTGTATTGTAGCTCCTGCAGTGGAAAGTAACAGCAGCCACCTTGCAAGGTTGCCTAAGCATGCAAGTACAGACGGGGACAGGTTGCACACAGTGTGGCGCTGCACTAGGTCATACACACCAATTGTCATGTGCATATCTGCAGGACATTTATTCAGTAAGCAGTAATTCTGTTGTTGAAAAAGCCTACTTGACATTTTGAGGTAGTAGTAATGAGGTCACATACAGATTCACTAAAATGCTGATATGGAATGTGGTTAGGAGGGTTGACAGGATTGACATACAGTACTGTGGAGTTGTCAAGCAAAAAAAATGGATTGCACATACTAGGTCATGTGAATAAGAAAATGTCTTGGTTAATACCAGAGTGTAATGCCATGCAATTTCATTGATTTAGAGTGTTGTTTGAGAAATGATTAATGATGTATTTGGGATATCCAGCATATCTGAGGCACAGCACACTGAAATTCTCAGCTAGCAAATTAGCCTAGCCTGAAGTCTGAAGATGTGGCTGGCTTTTGTGTTGCGTTGTCTGACTCAAGGCCTACTGGGAAATCGCTTATTCTTGGCCAGACAGACAAAAACATGGGGCACCAAGACAACTCATGTTTTTTTTCCCTCTCTCTCTCTCTCATAATTGGTATTTACGTCAAAGTCTGCATAAACAGGAAATGAACATGTGGGCCCTGTGACATCAAAGCATGGGGTAAAGTGCCTTCCCCCCTGAGAAGTGAGGAGTAGGTCATGTTACCCTGAAGCCCACCTCCTGAGTGAGGCAGCAGGGGACCTTCATCTCTCATCCAAGTGAAGAGGAGGAGGCAGGTTCCTCCTGGCCTCCATCCGTGGTGTGCAGTGAGTGGTCGTTTCTGGGTCGCACAGAACTACTGCACAGATTTCCTGGCCGAGTTGAATTATTGATAGCTGGTGGGTACAGTGGTGTGATGTCTATGGCTAGACTCACTCTCGTCTGTGTGAATGGCCATGCAGCGCTGAAATGAAATAATCTGTACCGATTTCTTTTGCTGGTTTGTTTTAGAGGATGAAATAGTTATCACCCAAGTATACATGGTACCTGTTTGCTATGGTAATATGTTTGAAATTGTGTATCAGTGTTCTGCAACTCCTGTGATTTGAACCCCAGCTGCTCCCGCTTTTTAAAAGTGTCCCGGGCTGAAGCCTGGGTCTATCTCTCGGCGACAGAGCATGGGTGGACCTGTAATTCCAACCAGCAGGGATTCAGGCGGAGGGTGTTTTTTTATTTATTTTTTTGTCTGTGCATCTTGCAATTGTTACATGGTGTCCCGGACGAAAGGTTGTGCGTAATGGCCGCCAGATGTTTTCCCCCCTGTAAAATCCCTCCTCCTGCTCTCTCGCACTCCCTCCCTCCCTCCTCCTCCTCCTCCTCCTCCTCCTCACAGGCAGGTCAGGCTGGCTGTCTGTTGATGTAACTTCTTGGCCTTGGGCCCTTTTGTGCTTCCACCAGTGCCATAAACTGGGAGGCCTTTCACTGTCTCCAATCAGTTTAGGAAAGTTCCATGTGTGGTAGAGGACCTGGCTGAATGGCGTGTCAGAGAAAAGGGTACCTACTGTATAGGCTAGTCACTAGCTGCTAGTGGCTGCTTCATGTATGCCATATACGCATGAAGCATACATGGCAGCATACTCAAGGATATTGAATTACTGGTGTCAATGAGATTATATTGATGTTCGGGTCAGGATTCAGGATGTGTGTGTGTGTGTGTATGTGTGGGCGCTTGTGTGAAGTGGGGGTGGTTTCGTGAATGTTTCAGTGAGTGTATGATTACTGTTATCCAACACTGTACGGTGTCTGTACCCATTTTCCCACCTGGTCGACTCTCTGCTTGTGACGCAGACTTTGGTGTGAAATTGAACTTGCATTCAGTGAGACGTGCACCTGCTTCCTCAAGGATTCAGTCATGGAGAAGCATAGCTCACATCGCCCAGGCTGTCACAGTGTGCACAGTTCTTTGCACACCACATGGTTGTCATTCACAGTTAATGCATACTTTACTGATGCTTTTATGGGATTGCATGCATACTCTAACTCACCGCTCCCCTCTCTCTATCCATTTTTTCCTCTCTATCCCTCTCTCTCGCTCCCTCTGTTTCAGTGGCCCTGGGGCGTAACCAGCCCCTGAAGAGAGAGAAGCCCAAATGGAAGAGTGACTATCCGATGACGGACGGGCAGTTGCGCAGCAAGCGTGATGAGTTCTGGGACACGGCGCCGGCCTTCGAAGGTCGCAAGGAGATCTGGGACGCGCTCAAGGCCGCTGCCCAGGCCTTCGAGAGCAACGACCATGAGCTTGCGCAGGCCATCATCGATGGGGCCAGCATCACTCTACCACACGGTAGGACACCACGTCAGGGGAAAGTCTCATTCTGTGCTCAATGGCCAACATTTCTCTTACATTCGTCACCTTCCATAATCTCTTAAGTCCAATACAGAGCTGAGGCAACTGATTATGATTTGTCTAGGTATCCAGTGTGTGGTATGTCCCCAGGAATAGAGGAAGCTAATTTTTTTTTGTGTGTGTAGTTACTTACTGTAGTTTCAGTTGAATATTGAAGTGATAGGATACCATTAGAGGCCCTTATTATTATATTGGCATTGATATATGTATATCTTATATTGGCATTGATATATATATATATATATATCTCTGAGATGCATCTATACTATGCAATCAATTTGATAAACAAGAGAGAATATATATTGGTATGCATTGTGGAGTTGTAACCATGAGTTTTTCCATCAGTTTATTTGATTTTATTTGTCTCATGTAGTGAATATTGCTAATGGGACAAAGGCATTCCAAAGCTGACTTTTAATAATTTCAACCATGTTGGCGTACCGTGATTTAGAGAGTGTAAGGTATCTATTGAATTGCTGCATTTTCAATTAAGTTGTTCCACTGTGGTTGATTAAGCACTTCAGAAAAGGGGGGCTTTCTCAGTCTTGATCAGCTGAGATTGAAGTGTGTTACTGTAGCTTGGCTCCACAGCGTTTGTGTGTGTGTGTGCGTTTTTGGTTTTACGTTTGTGAGTGTGTTACAGCTAATCACCTGTAGCCACACTGGGACCGGTGAGCATAGCGACTCACACATCATTACACTAGCATTTTCACAAACCACACAAGCACTAGCCAGTATTTTAGGGGAAATTGAAAAATACACACCTTAGTTAATGGCGTCATTTGAGACCTCTGTGGATAATGAGGGCAGTTGCTAATACATGCAGGCAGCCTCGGAGGACACAATGCTATAGTGGAGATTGTACTTTTGCAGCTAGGTGACTTCAGGCTGATGCACTGAATAAACGTAAATGGCAAGAAATGATGACAGTCAGTTGAGTTTTCAGTGGAAAGTTTGTTTGTGTGCTCATCTAATTGCCAGTAGTCTAGTGTTACACTGCATGGCCACAAGGAGGCGTCAGTTGGGTGTAATTGGCTAATTCCCCTATCAAGTGCAGTGGTGTGCGACCATAACCACATGTTTGTTCACTGAGGCGCAATGTCAAGCACAGGTGTGCCTGAACTGGGGCCTGCCAGACCCTCACTTTTGAGTTTGAAAGTGTGTGTGTGGACCTGACTGGACCTCAGTGACGCACTCAGCTGAGAATAGCCTACCTGCTGTCTCCCTAGTCCGCCCGCCCGCTGGCACTGCTTGATCTTCTCAGTCAGGCTCGGGAGCACGGTGTAGACACATGTAAAGACAGGAAGCATTACTGACGTTTCCCACTATCCCAGCCACAGCTTCTCCAGAGGCCTGGACATCCTCTCCAAGAATCTGTCTCTTTTCATTGGCCATTATATGGATGTGTGGTAGCCTATGGGATTCATAGGATTCATAGGCATTGAACATGAGCTTCGTAATATTATGATGATTCTATGAATGGTGCTCATAAAATAGAATAATAACATACTAATTACAATGATTTACAATAATTCTCATTGTTAAAACTATTCTCATTGTTTGCACTATTCAGTTGTAAAAAAATGCATTTGCATTGCCATACCACACTGTAGAGTCTAGAGTCAGGGAAACCGAGTATGAGCTCCAAAGGGAGAATTTGTCTCAGAAATCTAATTGTCATTAGAATTTGTCTCAGAAATAATTTTCATACATTATTACATTCAGCTAGCCTGGGTTTTCCCATACTGCCTTGCGCGGTGATTTCAATCCCGCTGCTAAGCCAGTCTGGAAACTAACGCCCAAATGTTCGCCTGATGTTGGCGAACCAATCACAGAACATCCGAGAAGTTTCCGTTGCCTTCTTGCGTCTACATTCGACGCCAAAGGATTTACGGCAGCCCTTAGCGTTGCATACGAACGAGTTGGGTGAGCTATCGTCTTTGATAGACATCCGTGGCGCCCAATGAACGTATCTGGGCATTTTTTCAAATACGAGAAAATGAACGTCTGGTTGCCAGACCACGTCTCATTTGAGAAGTGGTAGGCGTTAGCCAGGCTAACATTCAGCAACAACTATGACAACCCACATTATACTGGTTTACAAAGGGACAGCAATATGCATCCAGAATGAATGCTGTTATTATAGTTTCGCTATGGCTGCCGGAGGACTTGTTGTGTTGAGATTGTCTTGGCTGTGAAATGATCAATTTGTATGTGACTGAAGGATGCTCTTGAGATTATGTACTTTCACACTGTAATGGGATGATAATTTGATCAACTGTCTCCACTGCATCATAAATCTATGTCAGTGCTTGAGAAGGCGTAATGTGCCTCTTGCTCCCTGACTTTGTCCTTGGAAGCCATCCAAGCTAACAAGTGTAACTAGTTTGCCAATTTCTACAATTCCCCTCATCAAGCATGATCGCTTTGAAGGGAAAAAAATGATTACGACCATGCTAGAACTCAGTATCGAATTTATTGGAAGCGCTTTTTGTCAGATCAGGAGTAATGCACAAGAAGTTCCACTTTGTCATATCTGTCAAGGTTGTCTCTATTCGAGGAGCCCCCTGTCATTTCCAGGTCCATTGCTAAATGATGCAGACACCTCTGCAACATACTGCTGAGGTGCCTCCTGAAGTGACATTCTTACGCGCCTACTCGACAGGGGGGAGAAAAATAGACGAGAAAGCCACCGCTGCTTACTGCAAACCTGTACTATCTCGAGCCTCTTGCTCTTTCATGTGCAGCTGCTACTGAGGCACCCTGGGCCATCACTGAGCACGTGCATGAGCACTGTGGAGGAGAAGAACAGTGCAGCACTCACAGTGGTATGGAGGCACCAATAGGCCTCAAAGGACCAGACTGTAGTTGTCCCTGGCTTACTCAGTCAGCCATCTGAATGGCCTGAATGTGATGAGCACAACATGAGTTTGAGGAAATAAGTGGGACATAATGGGCAGTTCAGTGAGTGGCCAGGGTAAAGCCCTGGCACAGGTGTTATTTTGTGGTATTTCCCACACACTCACTCAGCCCACCGCTCAGTACACAACGGTCAAATGATCTTTCCACCACACTGTATTGTGAACCTGTGGTGTGTGTGTGTGTGTGTGTGTGAGTGCAGGTGAGAACACACATCGTCACCATGTGCTTATGACTTACTGAAGGACGCGGATGAGAAATGTGACCACAACCCCTGAGCGTTAGACCACCTCAACCAACTGGGGTGGGGGGGGTTGGTGGAAGTGGTCCTGGTCAGAAAAAGACCCACTTACGTGTTGCATGACTGTACTAGCTGTGAATGCTAAGAAAAAGAAGGCCACTTTGATGCATGTGCGTGCGCGCGCACACACACACACACACACACACACACACACGCACGCACGCACGCACACAGAGTGAGAGAGAGACAGTGAGAGTGGAAGAAGTGCATCATGTCAGCTCCCAGTCCCTCGAGTCTGATTTGGAGTGCAGCTCACATTGAACCACCTCAAAGACTCCCTCAGTGCCCACATGCATGGCATGGGCAGTAATCTAACCAGCTTGTGCACAGCATCGTGGGCCTTTTTGATGTGCTGATGGTTCATTACCATCTACTTCAATTATGGCGCTGCGCTAGCATTGCGGCAATGGCGCTTAGACAGGGACCAGTTGCTTTCCCGGTGTATCATCCGCTCTTCCCTCGTGTTCTAGTTTTCATTCTTCTCTCGCGCCCCCCTGTGCATTTCCATCACTCGAGCCCACTGTGTGTTTATCACCCCCTCTTTTCATGTGTCCCACCAGCAGTAGAATTGGAGGCATTGCACAGGGTGCTTAGCTGGTGGGCACTTTGATTCATTGTGTACTGAAAGAAGCATGATCAGGTGGCTGAGTGATGCGTGACGCAACACACACACAGACTCACACACACACACACACACACACACACACTTCACTCGCAGGTAATTATCCCGTAGTGTCTCATTTTTCTGTCCAGTAACAAAGCGGTGGTGACATAGAGACGATGCTGCATTCAGAGACTGAAGAAAGGTAGGAAAAGTAATGATGTTGACAACCGGAATCTTGGAGATGAGATGAGAGGCAAGCTCATTGCCAAGACCGGACGTCAGCAGCTTTGTTGCAGTCGCACAGAATGAGCCTTTTTTCATAAACACGGCCAGGTCGATGGTGGCCTGAAATGGAAAATGTGAATGAGTCCTACAGGAAAAAGCCTGAATAACACTATCCACCTATAATGACAACCTGTTGTGAAACCGAGTCACCTTCAAAAGAGGATGATAATGGGCCAAGTATTTTAAGATGAATAACATTTAGAGAATGTATTTTCAAAAGCTAGCTGAATAAAAGACTCGTGTTGTTTGTGTTTATAGAGCCATAGAGAGGATAGAGGGTGTTTTTTTTTTTTTTTCATTCAAGTATGGATTCTTTGTAAGGCTTTGAAGGCAGTCTGACAGGCTGTTACCCATCAAAGTAGATACGGATAGTAGATATGGTCTTTGTGAGTTATCTTTGGCATCCTCTGTAAGTGTGGGGCTAATTGGATATCAGGACCTGAGACTTGCCGCCGTGTCTCTTTAATAGTCTTCATTTGATTCTTGCTAATGCACAGCGTCACGGGGTACAGCGTCAAGGGACCTTTTCTCCTTACAAGGCCATAACACGTCATCCAAAATTCCAAATCATTAAAGCGGGTCTCTGATAGCCCGAGTATTAAAGATAATAGGTATCCATCTGTTCATGAGTTGGATGTTCCAGGGGTAAGCTATGCCTATGTTTATGACTAATAAATCATGCAGTGCAAACATGCAGTTCTGGTCGAGGGGAAGTTTGAACTGGTCAGCTGACTGAATAGCCTGTTACGAAATCCAATTCAGCAGGGTCTTTTGTTGCAGTAAAAAGGGAGTTTGCCCAAGCGGCTTGTTGCCTAGCAGCAGACCGGTCAGTCACTGTCAGTTCAGCCCGTCACACTCGCATCCTTGTGGTCCTGTTTGATTGACAGGCGCGTGGGGCGATGCCCACGCGTCCCCTTTAGAAACAGACGCATACTAAGTGCTGTCCTCGCACTTCTCCCCCCTCGTCTTCTCGTTTCCACCGCCTCTCTTTCTCTCTTCCTCTTTGCCTGTCTTTGTCTTCTCTGTTTGAAGAGTCACGGCCAGCATCTCTGTGGTGTTCCGTCCACGCGTCATGTTTTTCCATGGTTCCTCACCTGCTTTGTTGAACACTGAACACAGAGCCCTTTGTGAGACTGGTCGTGTTATTTCCCAGTCTGAGATGGACGTGCAGAGGTACTTTTTTGGAGGTTTCACATGCCGCCTCTGATGGATACGATTGGTTAACTTGGATCTATTCAATAATCATAGGACAGGATAGTATAGTATTTATTTATTTTTTTTTTTTTATTTATCCTTTATTTAACCAGGGGGGTCATATTGAGACTGCAGTATGCCATGCCATTATAAGGTGCTTCATCAGTTTTGCCGTAATGTAGTTGTTGTTCAGTTCAGTTGTTCAGTATATTGAAGAGGACCTTTTCCCCAGATATGAAATGTCACTGAGAATGTTCTACCAAGAAAAGACAAGCCATAGTTCATACCATCCCTGCATTCATTACTGATAACTAATAGTACGCATACCCATGTCTTTAAACTTTTCACCTCTCACCTCTTCGGTTCACACTAACTCTGATGCCCAACACTGTTCACAATAATACTTCCCAACTTAGGATTTCACTTCATCTCACCAACTTCACCTTTTCAGTTTCCACCTTCGGCCAGACTTACTGTGGAACACCTCATGACCAATACTCACTGAAAGTGATGAGCTCACATCCTCTCTGCATCAGTGATGATCGGTTCTCTGTCAGCGAAACAATCCTGGAACCAAGGATTTTTGTTTAGTTTTTTTTTCTTATTTACTACCTTTATCACACTTTTACTTCCTCAGTGGAACAAGTTGCACTACTTTTTCTGCTTGGTTGGGGAAAGTGTTTTTAACAAGTGCTTGATGGGGAGCTGTGACATGACACTCATGACACACACACACACACACACACACACACACACACACACACACACACACACACACACACACACACACCATGGTTTTATTTAAGTCATGGGTAGGTATTTAGCATTTTGTATTTTGTTATTACTGTTAATATTGTTATTTTATTATTTGTTAAGCAGTTTGGGTCAACCCTGTTGCCTTAAATGTTCTATAAAAATTGTACTTTCTCCTCAGTCCTCTGCTCTGTCATAGCCGCAGGTGTTACAGTCTGACATAATTCACCTCAGGAAGAATGCACCTCAAAAGCCAAAATGTGGCTCTGACAAAGATGAATGAGTTGTTTGCTTTGTATTTCACCTGCCTGTCTACCTTTTTGTAATCCCCTCTAACACATTTATTTCTCTCTCCCTTGCTCCATCCATCTGTATCGCTCTTGTTCTCCCTCTCTCTATCTCTTTTGTCCATCTTTCTCTCTCTCTCCTCTGCTCTCTCTCTCTTTCTTTCTCTCTCTCTCTCTCCCTCTCTCTATCTTTCTCTCGCTCTCTCTTTGGTGCGCAGGTGCTCTGACCGAATGCTATGATGAGCTGGGCAACCGCTACCAGCTGCCCGTGTACTGCCTGTCGCCGCCCGTCAACATGATCGAGGAGAAGAGCGAGCTGGAGCCGCTGGAGGCGGCCGAGCCGCCGCCGGCCAGCGAGGGCCAGGAGTGCCCGCTGCGCCTGCGCCTGTCCACGGGCCGCGACCTGCGGCTGGCCGTGCGCACCACGGACACCGTGCAGCACATGAAGCGGCGGCTGCAGGCGCAGGAGGGCGTGGCGGCGGGCGCCCAGCGCTGGTTCTTCTCCGGCCGGCCGCTCACCGACAAGATGCGCCTGGAGGAGCTGAAGATCTCCCGCGACTACGTGGTGCAGGTGATCGTCAGCCAGCCGCCCGCGCCACTCTCGCCGCAGCTGCCGCCGCAGAACCCCACGCCCGTGGAGAACTAGCGGCCGGAGAGAGAGAGAGAGAGGGGGGGGGGGGGGGGAGGGTTGGCCTTGCGTAGGTAGGGAGGGGAGGGGAGGGGAGGGGATGTTGGGAGGAATAGAGGGGGTAGTAGCATCACGTCAGTGAAGCAGGACCTGCCTTCGACTCATCAACGGGAGTCGCTGCCTAGGATGTTCTTGCCATTTGACTGAGTTCCATTTCCATCAGGGTTGGCTCTGTGAGAGCTATAAGACTGTTGTTGGCACGTGAAGGAGCTGCAGGAGAAGAGAGATGCACATGGCATGAGTAACTGGGAGGACTTGAGTCAGAGTTTTGGGAGCTGAAGATCGCCTCGGCCCCCCTTCTGAATTATTGGAGTTCTTCTGGAGGAATGCTGGGCTGGGTGCCTTCTCCCGCTCTATCTATCTATCTCTCTCTCTCTCTCTCTCTCTCTCTCTCTCTCCCCCCCTCTCTGGTGATGAGATCATGCAGAGTGTCTGCAAAGCAGACCATGGACGGACCAGTGGACGCGCCTGCCTCTTGGTCCCTCCCAGGAAAACTCTAACGCACTGCACATAACTAAGAGCAGGCACATCAGACTTTAATACAGGTCCTTTTGGGTTTGTAAAAAGGAGGGGGGAGGGGGGGACTTTTTTCAGATGTTTTTCTCATTTACATTACGTTTTAGGTTTTTGATGGAGACTGAACAACCAAAAAAAAAAAGAGCCAGGGAATTTGAAACAGAACAGAGGGAAACATTTCTTATGGGGAAAAAAATCCTGCCTTTTCTGATAATATCTCTCTCAGCCTCTGGTCCAATCATTTCTATGAGGTCAGTTGTTCATTTCTTGCCTATTGTACATTGCACTCTGTCTGCAACCTTGAAACATTTGACAAATTGGGTATTTTTAGCTGGGCAACCAGTTCTTAAATGGGGGAAAGCCTTCTTTTGTAATAAATCACCTGTCTTGACTTTTTGCCCATGCCTTGTGTAATTTTAGTAGGGGAAAATACTAGTAATTGTGATGCATTGCATTATAAATAGTTAAGTACTCTTCAGTAAGCATCCCTATATGTGTGTCCACCCTCCCGTCACCCTCCCTGTCCTTGCTCGTGAGGGGAGCGTCACGAGGCCTCAGCTCGAGCTACTGATCGGGGCCTCGAAGATGTCCCCTTTTTCCACACGAGGAATTGAAGGGAACACTGTGTTTTGCTTCACTGTACCTGGGAATATCAGCATTATCAGAACTAAGTATTTAGAGTAGATGTGTGGGTGTGTATGTGTGAGTGAGTGCGTGCATGTATACGTGTGTGTGTTTGTGTGTGTACAATTGTGAGTGAGTGTGTGCATGTATGTGCAAATGTGTGTGTGTGTGTGTGTGTGTGTGTATGTGTGAATGTGTATGTGTGTGTGTGTGTGTGTGCTAGGAGTGTTAGGAGTGCCTGCATCTGTGTGTTCACATTCCTCTCCACGTGTACACGGCTGCCTGTTCTTACGTGTTTTTTTGTGTAAGTGAGCATGTGTGTGTGCGCTGCAGTGTGCGGGAGAGAAGCGAGAAGAAGAAGAAGGTAAAAAACGAAAGAGACTTCACGAGTGGAAGAAGAAATGTGCTTTGCACAAAGACGTTTTTACATCTTGTGAGGGCTGAAATGATCACTGGGAACGCGCACAAGGAAGAGAACTCAACCTGATGCTGGTCCGTCTGAGGTCATAGCTGAACATGTGGGGGAGCCACAGCCAGAGTCTACAAAGGCTGCCCTAGTAACAACCATCTCTTCTGAATGTAGCTGATCACAAGGAATGACGACATTCTGATATCCTAACGCTCTTTGTATGTGTGTTTTTAAGTAGCATCAAGACAATGTCCTGATGGGAAAATGAAAATGAATTTCAGAAACAATTGCATATTTTAATGAAATAGAATGCATTTTTAATTAAAGCAATGAACTTTTTACTCAAATGCTTTTATTTAAGTGTCATGTTTTTGTCACGATGTCATTTTCTCCTTTTGTGGCGTACTTTAACTCAAGGTCATGCTGTGGTATTGTGTGTCTATTGTCATAGCTCATGGAAAACACGAGTACACTGATAGCGTGGCACCTCACAGAAACTTTTGGAGACAAAACACAAAAATTCCAGTCCAAGTCAACATTCACTCAAAGAGACAGGCCATTGATGTTTTGAGTGTCACTTTTTTCTCTTTTTTTTTTTTGGTTAAAGTGGGAATGCTTCAGTGGCTGAAAGCTAAGTGTTGTTCTTTCGACTTCCTCTTCCACTGAGAGAGAACAGTAACACTGTTGAGATTTTCCTCCATCCTTAAACTGTGAGGCTCTCTGCACACAGCCACACGGTCACATTTGCTCTGATTTGTATGTTATATTTCACAGTCTGTTGGTTAAGGAATATTTGTGGCACATTTAGGATTGGGAGACAAAAGGAAGACTGTTATCCAAATACACTCCTACACACTACTATGACTACCTGAGCCTCGTTGCTCCTCAGTCAACGTTGTAGAGCCTAGATGATGAGGTAGCTGGTCTTAGAGCTGTAAGCATCACAACCAAGTAGAGCATAACGAAGTGACGTGTGAGACAAAATGTTGGGTTGGCACAATTAAAATGGGGGGCATGTTCTCTGCCCCAAAAAATATAATGGTGAGACAATTATCTTAAATTGCATTCAAAGCTTTTAACTTGATCTGTTAATGTATTTTTTATATGGTAAATATTATACATACAATTAATATAATACACACACACATATATATATATATATATATATACAGTGTATGTATATATATATATATATATATATATATATACACACATACACAATACTTTTCATGTCCATTATTCATCTGGACATTTAAACATCTGGATGGGCACGTGCACTGCCACTGAATGTGGCAGAAAGAGAGTTAGAGAAAGTTGGTTGACTCATAGGCTACTCTTGTGGCTATATGATATACTACTCAGACAGTTTGTGGTTTCCCGTAAGAGGAACAATTTTATGCCATCATTTAACATTTCACGTTTGACGTTCTCATTTCTCTTAAAATAACATACCATATGGTCATCATCCTGTTGATTTAAGGGGTTGGGGGCTTTCTTCTGTATAGAGCCACTGAAAACCCCGAAATCCTCCAATGGAATGAACAATGAGTGATGAAGGTCACAGTTAGATCAGTTCATTTCTGCCTATGCTCATTGTGTTAAACAGCGTAGTCAGCGTAATCAGTTTACACCATAAACAAGAGATCAGAGTTTGGGATGATTACTTAGTTGAAGCCATGGTTGAGACAAGGTTGGCTCCTCTCATGGATCATTGATTTCTGCTTTCAGGGGAATCGATATGCCAATCAAAACACCTTCTCCTGGGAACAATACTGTATTAACACAGGAAGAGCCTTCACTCTGTTCAGGTCGAAAAATTGTAATACTTGCCAAACAAGTTTTTTTCCCCTCAAGCCTGGGCGCCTGCACAGTAGCCCGGGAATTCCCCAGGTAAACCTGTAATTAAAAATACCGTCCCTATATGCACTGTCCCTATATGCACAGCCCTCTCTAGCAGGGAAACACCTATCAGGTGTTGCCCTTTCAGTTATCAACAGAACATCAGCTATTTATAAGTGGGCTAGTAATGTGCCTTCTTTATGGTAACTCAAAACTGGAGATACTATATTTGTACTTGACATTTTAATGTATTTGTATCTCTTCCAAACAAGGACTGAAATGTTTTAACTGATTTCAATTAACAACCAAAAGTAAAAATCCTTTATAGGGTTATTATTTTCAGTAATTGGAAAATGTATCTTTACTAAGTGTCAGCAGTGGCAAGGTGCGAGAAAGGTGTCATTACGATATTCATTTAGAATATATTGAGACGTTTTAATAAAATGTTGACCTGCTTACCCCTCTCGTCCATGGCGGTGCCATCATTATGCATCTGCAGTGTTGACCATTCAAGAGGTCACAGTTGAGATTCTCTTCTTCAGTGATTCCTCATTGGTGGAATGAATTAGGCCTAATGTTCTTGTGATAGTTTTGGGACTTTCAAGAAATGTTTACAGACTTATCTGTGCAACTTGCACTTATCTTACTCATTGTCTTACATTAAATCAGAAAGCGAGTCATGTTGAAACTCAAATAATAGCAAATGTAGTAGGCTAAGGTAAACAAGAAGCTACAACCAATTTACAAAATCGAATCCTGAGAACTGGACATTGTATGCAGCTGGTCAGGGACTGTCAAAGTGGCTGCTAACGTGTTTCTTTTAGTCTAAAATCACTTAGGTTTTTGCTTTTCGACAATGTTTGTCCCCTAACTTCTTGATCAAGGTATGTGTAGCTGTCTGTTGTGCTGCCTATAGCTCTTAACCTTTGAGAATAAAATATGTGACAAAATGATTAAAACAACCTCAGCATTTTGATTAACACAAGTGCAGCTCATAAAATGAGCACACAATTTAGTAAAACTATGATTTATAAAAGCAAGTATGTTTCCTGAGTAAAGTCTCATTTGGACCAGACCTCCTGAGCTCTGGACAATCAGACTTTGCCGCTTTCTCCTTGACTTCCTCTTCCATCTACTCTAAATCACACTGACAGGTCAAGGGTAGAATAATGATTTGCTGTTCCAGTTCCACTTTTGATGGCAAAAGTTTTCATAATGATGACCAGAAAATTTCAATATAATGTGATACCATGCCCTCATAATATGATGACCAAGTTCAAGTCTTTTTGTTTGTGTTTCAGTTCACTGTAAAAGCATTTGGAATTTGTGATAATTAGTGTGATGAAACAGTAATATTTCCCCTCAATGAGACCCTGCTCAAGGTTATATTGTAACTGGAGGTTTACCTTAAACTTGTTATAGTCACATTGAGGGAGCAAGTTGATTCATTGGTGGTTTCGATCTACGGTATATAATGTGGTAACTAGTCTCAGGTTTTATTTATGTTAAAAAATAAATTAAAAAAAAACTCACCACGTGAATTAAAACCAAACCAATGCCAAAGCAGGTACTTCCCCAGTCCATTGAGCTACAGGATAGTCCACACAAATAAATTGCTTTCTTATGTCACCTGCTATGCCCAGAAAGTCCACCTGGAGAGTGTTTGTCTTCTGGGTTTGAGTAATAACAATAGCTGTTTTACAGAACAATGATAAGTTCCTTCTTTTTGACTGCTGGGATTTTCACACTCACATGTATAAAGCTTGCTTCTCCCTCCTCACGACAGAACAAAGTTGGACAAGCCGCATGAGCTATTACAAGCATATCAAGGTAGGACAAGATATAGTCTGTTTCTCTTTACAAAGGTTTGCTTCTTTTATGTGTCATCTGATATTCTACTCATTCTAATTGTTCTGTTTGTGTTATCAACCCAGATGAAGTTCATATGTGTCATCATCCTTTTCCTGACTTACTATAAGAGTTGTGAATCCACTGGAAAATATCTGACACCAAATGGTGACTTACTTTTTCTTTTTTTCCCTTTTTCAGTAATTTGCTTATATTTGCAGCATGTATATTGGGATTTTTAAAATATTTAAATAGCAGTAATGAAATAATGAAAGAATGATTATATAATTTGTGAATTTGATATTCTTCTTTACTTCAGTTTTTGAACATTTAAAGTGTAATAATGGAGTGACCATAGAATGATTATACAATTTGTGAATTTGATTCTTACCCAATCCAACTGCTGAAGCCCTAAACCTTTCCTACCATACGCTGTTCACAGTGCTTCTTCTGCAAGTCACAGAAAATATGTCTGTGAACATCAACCTGTACTGTGGAGATCATAATGATGAGGATATCAACTGGAAACTCAATGGGTTTCCACTGAAAAATCATGGGAACCAAATCCACATTACTGTCAGGTATCTTGAAGGAGGAAACTACAGCTGCCACAATAAGGCTGGGGACGTCCTCAACCACACGTTAGTGCTTCAGGAGGGAGTGGGATACCGAAAGAGTATTCTGCGTCTGCAAGATGACAGCTCAGGTAATGAGAGTACAGATGTAGAGGGAAAAGCGGGCATGTGTGTGTGTGTTAAATGCACATGAATCAATGAAATTAGTTGTTTTATGTTTGTTTATCTTCCCTTCTAGAATATATTTCATGTATAGCAAAAAACTTCGATGGGAAGTTTCAATGCACTTGGAACAACACCCATAACCGGAGAGATGCCGAATTACTTCACTTCAATGTTGCTCGGTAAGGTTCAACTCATTCAAACATTATGTAAAACAGACTAGTTTGTGAGTTACATTCCAAAACCAGTGTTAGAATCAACTCTTGGAGAGTTAACTGAACACTGGTGATGTTACTCTGCAGTGTCTCAGGAGACTCTGGAAATATCAATTGCTCTTTGGATGGCAACACCCTGCACTGTGAGGATGGGAAACACTGTCCATTTGGTGAGGAGCCATGCCAGCTCGGCCTCTCCTTCTACTTCAGAAGCAAGAACCGCTGTGAGGAATACCAGCGTCGCTTCTTCATATTTGACATAGGTACGTCTAGTGTCCAAACCCTACTGCTCTACTCTTATATATTATTTTGTTTGGAAGTAGGCCAGTAGATTTAAGGTGATTACTCTTATTCCAACAGTAAAGCCAGATAAAGTCACTATCAATAAAGTGGGACATCGTAAATTTGAGTGGGTTCGCCCAGAGACATGGAGCAACCCAGGTTCTTACTTCCAACTCCTCTATGAAGTGAGGGTGTTTGAGAGGAATGGGACTTGTGATCAGAAAGAAACGGTGAGAGATATTACCAGATTGTCCAAAAATAAAATCTTATTTCATATTATCAAGCAGATTCATCAGCCAAAAATAATGTAAAAAATGTCACAATCAACTTATTTGCTCCAAAACTGTGCAGTCCATTTTTTTCCCAGATTTGGTAGTGAATGAAACAGCTATGTACTGTGTTCATGGCAAACATTTTTTTTTTTGTTCATAATATAGTGCTCACATATCACCACATCTAATGACGAGGAATTCACAGTGCCTACCAGGAGGAAGAAGTACAAGCTCTGTGTCCGAGTCAAAGAGGAGGCATCGGACTCCATATGGAGTGACTGGAGCACCCATCGTGAGCCACATCCGCAATAACACAGCAATACAAATCACAGCATTCTGCGTCAGGAGGGAGAAGATGATGATCACACTACTTTCTCTCCCAACACTGCCTTTTTGTTTTGCAAATATGAATTTATGTTAACTTATTTATTTATTTGTATATCTAAATATTTCTGTAATATTTCATCAATAAAGCTATAGCAATCATTTCATCTCCAGTTTCAGTAGTTTCAGTCAGAGCGGTAGATAAAACAGAGTGGCGACACTCCCATAGACCTCCATAGGAAAAAATGGCAGCGCTTTTTCCAGGCTATTTCCTCGTTATGGGACTTTTGGAATTGTTTACAGCCAATCTCTTGGTCAGTAGTTAATGAGTTAATTGATTACACCTTCCAGCATCTAGAAGTACATCCCATCCTCCTGCAATTCAGCCATTTAACGCAGGTTTTTTGGAACTTTTGATCGCGTGGCGGCGACATCAAAGCGTGTCGCAACTCTCTCTCTCCCTCTATGGCTCTGGTTTCAGTGTCAGGATGAATTATTCTTAACTAAAATACAGAACCAAATTGTGTAATAAACTGTGTCACACTGGTATATACTATAAAAAAAAGTTTGACTTGTTTATTTACATTGAGGATATGTAATGCTTACACATTTATACATATTTCAAAACATAACCATAAACATGTGACAAACAAAAACATGTGATGAGGATCCCAGATTAATCTGAGGTACGACCCTTTTGAAGCAGGGACATCTGCTTTTTAACACAGGTCTCATGTTGTATACGGGGAAGCAGGAAACCCATATCAGAAATCACAGAGCACAACTAAATGTCACATTCACATGTAAATTCATCTAAATAAATATTAGTTAAGTCGTAAGTGTAAACCAACAATGCAATGACAAATGTGAACCTTTAAGTAAGGTTGTTCCTTCTTTCAACATTTTCAGCCAAAGTATAATACTAAACTACATTTTCATAGACCTTTCCCAATGTAACAACTCAAAATGAAATCATCCTGAAGTTACAGTACAATATCCTATGAATCCATCTGGAGTTAGAGGCTCACTAGATGACCCAAAACCTGTGGCCAGGGAGCACAGGTGATGAATTATTGCTTCCTCATTAACCAGATTGGTAAAAACAAGAGTGCAAAGGTCATGTTTTAAATTTCAAACAAACTCTTCAGGATGTTGTCAGTTTTTTCATGTTTGAGGAAAAACAGAAGTCCTGCGATATCAGCTGTAAGAGAGTTAAGAATGCCATGTGTTTCTGAATTTCCTTAGGTATGGCAAGTCACATCTATGATGAAAATCAACGGAAGCTGACACTTAAGTGTATGCAGCAATGCACACAGCACATACAAGGTGTGATTTAAATGGTGTTTAGATATGATGTTGCCCTTCTCTTTTTCTTTTGCTTTTTTCTGAGTTCTTGAATGTTATGAATGTTCAGATATAGGAAACCTAAGAGTGAGCTGACATTTCCACTACCATTTACAAAATAAACAATGTTTTCAAGTGAAAACAGCTCAATTTATGAAAGGCCAAACCTCAATATCTGAGGACCTCAGCTTTTAGTGTCAACAAATCAAGATTTTAAAAAAGAAAGAAAGAATGTACCGCAGGGGACATGTAAATCACTAAATAATTTAAGCAGTCTGGTTTTTATTTTGTAAGCAATGCTTCCAAATTCACTTGACTGCAATTATCAAGTTGTTGCTTTTTCATTTATTTTTTAATTTTCAAATCAAAGCGTCACCCTGTTCTGTTGCACAATGCATGCAATAGCAAACCTTTTGTGACCTGAGAAGCCCAGTCAGTGGAGACACTGCTGCAGGTTTGATAGAAATGCAATTATCCAAATGAATCGTTTATCCAATTATCGAAAAAGAGGTGTAAGCATGGACATATTTATTACTCACAATCCCAAAGTCAATCTGCTTTTTCGGAAGCTTTACTGGGATATTACCAAAGATATGGTTTCACATTGCATATCAAGTCCATCAAAGACAGGGAAATGTAATTGCTGTATGTCTCACAGGTCTCTGAATAGACCAGTCAAACTGCTTAAGGACATCTGAGGCAAACTAGACCCCTAACAACTTATTTAGTAACATAATGCTTCCTCATGTAGCTTATGCATAGCAGAGCCATGGGCCACGATGCGACCCGAACGGCATAATGTAAACCAAACAGCAAAACTCATAATACCTTTAAATCTCTTTACATGTGCTTTAGGAGTCACCTAATCACAATGATCAGGGAGGCTTGAGCAGGGAAGGCTCATTGTAGAAACCCCCAAAAGGCATTTTGCTAATATTTAAAGAGGGAGATGGGAATGGGTCGCAGCACTTCTAGATGTTAATGAGTCACTTGTTCTCTCACTTTCAGGTGAAAAAAAAAACAAGATTTGTGCCAGACATCAACTAAATATTACCTCAATATCAAAATGAAGAAAGTCTAAGAAGTACTTTCTCCAGCAAATTATTATATCTTCAAATCATCTTGCTAATTTTAAGGAAATGTTGTTTCAGAAGATCCCAAACAGTTTTTTAAACTTCTCATTTTGCTTAGCATGACCGTTTTGAATGGTCATCCCTGGCATGACTTCCCACGCCCAGGGTGAGTTGGCCTCGGAATGATGACCTGCTGTGAATTTTCAGTAACTCTCCACCAATGCAACTGGACCAGTGAGCTTCAGCCCAAATAAATTCAGCAGGGACTGCTTGCATACAAGTCAGCATACAAAATGCTGTTAACACTGTTGGCATGGTAAAACCTAGGCATCAATTACAACACAAACACTAGCAATGTGCCTCTAGATGCCCCTCCTCCTGTACCATGGTGGGCCCATCTCACACGTTCTTAGTACAGAAACATCCCACACATAGCCTTGCCCTATCAGCGCTTGTACCAGTTAAACTGACCATGGGCTTTGATGAAATGTATATAGTCATAGCCAACGCATGCAAAAATGAATGGCTGGCCTTACCAACTAGCATAACCAACACGGTCATGGAAAGGTACGGGACCACATAGAATAAGTGGAAGAAAATAAGTATCTTTTGTCCACTGTGTTGTTGAAAATTAAATTAATGTTGAAAATGCAATAAAAAAGTACATGGGTACATGTCAATCCCATTGAGAAAATGTGACAGGAAAACTGCCTGAAGTATAATCTCCATGGAGAAAACATAGTTCAGCAGATCCTTCAGCTAGACCACATTTTGGCTGTACCGATGCCGTGCATGCTATTCAGCCACCACCAGCTTCAATTCCAGTACAATTCCACACCATACACAACTCCCTGCCTCCACTATAATACTGCAACCTGTGACCACCACGCACAGGATGAGAAAGAGCACACATGCCAAGTGTGCACAACACAAATGTCCATACAGATGGAGGAAAGTGGAGAAACACATACAGAAAGATGAGAATGGAGCAATGTCATGCTTTTTGGGGGTAGTAGTGTTATGCTAAGATGTAGCAGGTTGGGTGGTGCACAGTGTTTTGTAAGACTTATGAGAGAGTACCTAAGCCACGTAAAAGATCATGACGGAACAGATGGGACACAGAAGGGAAGAAACTGAGAGGAGAGAAAAATGGGCTGTATAACCAGGAGCTATTTGGTGAGGGCTTCAGTGTCTTTCCAGGAGGCTGTCTTCACTGTTTCTTTGAGAGATACCTGCAGAGAGCATCAAAAGTTTGTCAGAAGCTACTTCAAAACCAGGAGTAACCATAGGAATGCTTGTTCTGTATCTATATGGAGTGTTTTAGTGAGGAGGAGGAACTGCTCACCTCTCCCAGTGTTTGTGATTGAGACCTGAGAAGTCTTCTAGCTTAGCAATCTCCCTCAGGTAATGTGACAGTTTGTAGAGCTCCTTGTCTTTCTCACGGTTTAAATGTGCCTTCATGAATGGACGGATCTAACAAGCAAAAAAGGGAATTGAGGCGTTACATGAGGATTGAATGTGATGACACTACAGCATTAATCTAAATATTGAGTACTATTAAAAAACAGTTTATAATGTAATTTGAAATAAATCAATTAGATTTTTATATTTGTGGCACTTATACCTTCAGTCCGTTTTGTGGGTTCATTAGGAAGTTCCTGCCGATGTCATCAAACATGATAGTGTTCTTCTTACTATACAACTCACTGTACTTCCCCCAGATCACACCTAGAGGTTTTACCTAAGTAATAAAGTCAAACAATAGCACACTGGTTTGACAGCTGACACAGAATAACTAGACAGGTTTAGTTAGCCAGCTAGAGGGACAGGTTTACGGACCTCAACCACACCCCTCTTGGGAGTGTGTACAGTGATCATGGCTGCGCTGTCGAGCATGAAGGTGATCTTGTAGTTGGGGTTGTCGATCACACCTAGCTCCTAGGTTGCAAAAATAAGGAGAGAGAAATTTAAAAAGTATGTCCTGAAAGACTGACCCCCACTGGACAAATATTGAACGTAACTCAGAAGAAAGTTATATTATACAGTGAGGAGCACATGTATTTGATACCATGCTAAAACAGGAATATAAAATCATCATTTGACAATTGATCTTAATGCTTTAATTCAGAAAATGAGTAAAAATCAAACCGCCAAGGACACCAATTTTCTTTGAGATTGAAGAATGTATCATAAATAGATAAATGTTTTCCTTAAATGCTAGGGGAAGGAAGTATTTGACCCCCTATGTAACCCTATGGGAATTTAACACATAGGGGCAGGCAGATTTTTATTTTTAAAGGCCAGCTATTTCATGGATCTAGGATATTAAGCATCCCGATAAATTTCCCTTGGCCTTTGGAATTAAAATAGCCCCACATCATCACATACCCTGGACCATAGCTAGAGATTGGCATGGTGCTTTTTCCAGTAGGCCTATTCCAGCTCAATGAGCATCAAACAGGCTAATAGGCCTACTGGAAAAAGCACCATGCCAATCTCTAGCTATGGTGAAAGGTATGTAATGATGTGGGGCTATCTTAATTCCAACGGCCAAGGGAACTTTATCAGGATGCATAATATCCTGAATCCATGAAATAGCTGGCCTTAAAAAATAAAAATCTGCCTGCCCCTATGTTAACCCTATGTGTTAAATTCCCATAGGGTTACATTGGGGGTCAAATACTTCCTTCCCCCTAGCATTTAGGAAGAACAATTTTCAATCACAAAGAAAATTGGGGTACTTAGCGGTTTCATTTTTACTCAATTCTTTAATTAAGACATTAAGATCAATTGTCAAATGATGATTTTATATTCCTCTTTTTAGGCAACTTTAGCATGGTATCAAATACATTTTCTCCTCACTGTATCTGCAAGACAATTTTTTGTCCAATGCCCATTGTGTGTAATTTCTAGATGATGAATTTCCAATAGAAATAATTTACCATTTCTACTGTAAGCTACCTTATTTACATGCTATTGTTAGGAAACCAGCCAGCTTGCTTTCACATTATGGGTGCCTCTCAGCTCTCAACCTCTCTCGATCCTCGGTCCTCTAGGCTCGTTCCCACTGATCTATAACTAACACTGGACAGACTATCCTATTGTTGCCGCCCCATCGTTCTTTATGTAGATCACTGGCGACGAGGATCAAGGAAAGAAGGGAGGATGTATAAAAGATGAATGAGAGGCACCCTATGCATATCCTGGAAACATCTTTACTACATAGCACAGCCTTGTGGTCATCATCTGCAATGGATACCTTTACAGAGCACTTACAGATACAATTTAATTGGGATGACAAAATGTACAATTCAGATTAACTTACTTTCATCTTTGCATCAATCCATTTCATGCTTGTGGCCGCTAAACAGAGGATAAAAAACACAGCAAATACTAATCTGAAAATGATGGTCCTGATTCAAAGTCTCAGAAGTGTAGCAGAACTTGACACATTTCTGGTAAAAAAAAAAAAAATGGATTGGAAATATACTTACACCAAATAACAATATCATAGTCTTCGTATGCGGAGGTGAGGAACTCATGGAGGAAAGGCCTCATGAGTTCTTGCCCTGTCTCCGCACAGGACTTGTGATCTACATGAGGCAGAACACAAGACACATATATACTTACTGCCACAAAGCTATTAGTTCCCATATCTAAAGTCCTTACACAACACAGATTCACATAAGCTATTTCATAACTAAAACATCAGTAGGCTATACATCGTCCAGTGACATGCGTTATCTCTTTGGTAATTTGAGCCACATCAAAGGCCTTACCAAACAAGGTGTAATCCACGTCAAGCACCAGCAGACGCTTCCCTTCCCTTGGAGGGTTCAGCTCCTCTACTTTATAATCTTTTACCCGTCGAGCAATCTTGGCCAAGTTTTCCTCTCTACATTGAAGGGTTGAAATGACAAGCTGCATTATTTCAGGAGTCTCCCAAACATATACTAATATTTCACTAAGATTTGACTTTACTCTTCTCAAATATTCATATATATTTTTCCCTCCACCCCCAATTCTCCACAAATATCACATTGACGACCACCTTGGGCATTACAATAAAATCAATCAAGGCACATTTTGATTTAACATAAGCCACTGCAATATTGTGTTGAAATGTTTTAACAGTCTGTTATGATACCAACCTGTTCTCTACTTCAATGACCTCCTCCTCAATATCAAAATCGTTTACAACGTCATCATTTTCTGGTGGAGGAGCCATGATGTCTTCCTGTTGATACAAAAATAGACACGTTAGATTTTTTACTGGCAGACACCATACATAAAACCAATAACTCAGAGAAATATACCAATAACCTTGACATACTGATGATAATGTGTATTTGTTGAGCATCACAAAGATCTTTTTCTGTGTAGAGAAAAAAGTTCCAACCTACCAGATTCTCCTCTCGACTGCCCATCATCATGATCTTTGTGTTGGGCTTCAGCTTCAGTGCTCCCAGCTTAACATCATCTTCAGCTGGTTTTCCTACAGTGCAGAACACATCATAAAATAAGACTATTCGAGTTCAAGTTCATTCCTCCTTAATTACACATACATGATGAATGAATCAAACAAAACCACATTTATTGTTTTCTTGCAATGTAGCTACAACCAACACTTTACTCTAAAACAACTCTGTTCCCGTTCTTCTGTGTCAACATTGTTTGAGAATCATCATCTTTATGAGGATACTGTACAACGTTTTCCCCATTGCCTCAGTGTGCCTGTATGTTTCATTTTTTAAAAAAATACATTGGTGTGCACTTTTGTATGTTGTTGATTGATGCATCTCATTGTTGATTGATTATTGAAGTAAAAATCTATTTGTGCCACTTTGAAAGTATTCTCATCACCTTCATGCATTTAGATACACTTACTCATTTAGCAGACACTTTTATCTAAAGTGACTTACATCAAGGTACAGTGCAGAGGAGACCTTAGCTCCGAAAAACACTGCCTCTGTCCATACTATTACTAGAGGATAAGAGTGCAGACATTATTAATACTAGTCAAAGTGTGGTAGGAGAAGAAAGTGGTAGAAGTAGGGGGTAGAGGAGAGCTGTGTCTGATAAGTGCCAAAAGCGCTAGGAGAGGAGGTTTCCTAGGAAGAGTATGGTCTTCAAGAGTTTATTTATTTATCTATTTTTTAAAGACAGAGAAGGACACTCCTGCCCCGGTGGCATTTGGCAGGTCATATCACCATCGGGGGACCACAAATAAAACAACATTCCTTGGAGGAGTGCAGCGCCTAAGGGTGCTTTCACACCAACATCGTTTGGTGCGCACCAAACGGTCCATTCGTACCAAAACCTCTTAGTTTGGTTCGTTTTCGTTGGTGTGAAAGCATTAATCGCACTCGGGTGCGCACCAAAACAAGCGGACCGAGACCTCCAAAAAGAGGAGGTCTCGGTCCGCTTGACTCCGCACCAAAAGTAGACCTCTGGTGCGGTCCCTCTGGTGAGAACGCGAACTGGGGTCCAAACCATAGACTGTAGGTCAAAATAGTGAGTCAAAATTGGCGCCGATTTCTACCGGAAGATAAACATTGAGAAAAAAATCAATCAGACTAATTTTGGTTCGTTTTCTGGTGTGAAAGCAGACCTCACTGGAGTCTATATGTATGAGGGTATAATTGGTGCAAAAGTCACGAGCACATTTAACTGGAGATTTCGCATTCGTACACTAAAGTCACACATGTGTAACCGTACATTTGAAGTTGTACATATTTTTTTCATACCTTGTTAACACAAAATAGGGCTACGGGTTCACGAATCCGTTTTACAAGTTCACAAAACCGTTTTACAGATACACGAATTCTCACCTGTGCATCACAAGTTACTGGCCTCATCCCCTCGAGACTTTTGCCCCACTTACACTGCAACGATTGGGGCAAAACACATTCGCACATTCGTGTTTCATAATCTGAGAACATGCACAACATTCGTGCACTTGCAAACCGTAAATTTGAAGTTGTACATATTTTTTTTCATACGTTGTTAACACAACAGAGGGCTACGGGTGCACAAGTCCGTTTTGCAGGTTTACAGATCCGTTCTACAGATACACAAATCCTATCCTGTGCATCACAGATCCTGGCCTCATCCCCTCGACACTTTTGCCCCATATACACTGCAATGTTTGGGGCAAAACACATTCGCACACCTGTGTTTCATAATCTGAGAACATTCACAACATTTGTGCATTTGTAAACCCAAACGTGAACTAATGCAACATAAGTTGTGCATCTGTGATATATTTTCTCATTCATAAAACTTGCACGGCTACACGTCAATCCATACAAGTGCTTGAGTCTACATCTGCGAGTTTCCGTTGCTGTTTTCCGGGGACGAATACTTTTGCACCAATTATACCACCTAGCGATGTGCAAAACAGATTTGTACTTGTGCACACAGAGAACATCGAACATCGAAAACAAAACAAGGCGGCCGGATCTGGATCTGGATCTGGATCGCGCCCACACATCCCTGCTCATAGCCTAACCTCCGCTTGTTTCCTCATCAATATAAAGGACAAGGACGCACAATTTGTAGATTTTCTTTTCACAGAGTGAGAAAACATTTCGTAGTGATTATTTGCACCCGGGTGTAGCCTAAATAGTGGAATGGAGGCATTTTCTTATTTTCACCCAAACCTGTAGCCTAATGCGTGCAGAAACAGATGGGATGGCCTACCTAAATCTAACAAGTTAGGATGTGTAAAAACAATCTTTTTGATGGAAACGTGGTGCTAAATTCCCATAAACTTGTTCAGTGAACGGGTAAAACCGTCCGTTTGTAAGCAAAATCAAGAATTACGAGTTTGTTTACCGTCACCTAGCAACCAGAAGATGGACAAATATTAGTAGTTCATCGTGCTTTATTAGAATTCGTGTAGGGTAGCGGGTAAATGCATAACTGATACTTTCAGATTGGCAGTTCGAATCTTATCCAAAGTTATCCCACTTCTTCTTTTTTTGCATGCCTAAATAGAGTTGTTTTCTGTAGAGGAGTTGACTATAGCGTTCTACTCACAACGGTAGCCTTTCTATAACTAAAATAAAACTAGACCATTTTGACAGGTTCATTAAGCACAAACTCTTATTTGCCGCGAGGTAACGTCATCAAAGAAAAGAGAGTCGTTCGCACATACTTTCACAATATTTTATTTTGGCATGCAAAAAAAAAAAAGAAGTGGGAAAACTATGGATGGGATTCGAACTGCCAATCTCAAAGTTCCGCTATGCATTTGCCCGTTACCCTATCCACGATATTCCGCAGCCAACAATGGGGGTCGCCATGACACCGAGACGGTTTTCTATTTCCGGCGAAGCTGCATTGTATCTGTTTTAACGTGACGGTTTACGGTGCTTAACATATCATAACGCATATAAAAGTCAACTTTTCTATTTTATATCGGTTATATGTGATGCAGTATATACATGCTGAGGGCAGAATTGTCAACATTTCGAAAGAAATCTAAGTTGAGGCATAACCTAGTTTGCTATGGAGAACGCACATGTTAACAGAATGAACGGAAGTTGAAAACCGTATCGTAACCATCGCAACGATACATATTTCCGGGTTGAGGAAAGAGGTGAATACGATTGCTAGTAAAATCTCATGGACTAGGCCTACTAATATTTGTCTATCTTCTGGTTGCTAGGTGACGGTAAACAAACTCGTTATTCTTGATTTTGCTTACAAACGGACGGTTTTACCCGTTCACTGAACAAGTTTATGGGAATTTAGCACCACGTTTCCATCAAAAAGATTGTTTTTACACATCCTAACTTGTTAGATTTAGGTAGGCCATCCCATCTGTTTCTGCACGCATTAGGCTACAGGTTTGGGTGCAAATAAGAAAATGCCTCCATTCCACTATTTAGGCTACACCCGGGTGCAAATAATCACTACGAAATGTTTTCTCACTCTGTGAAAAGAAAATCTACAAATTGTGCGTCCTTGTCCTTTATACTGATGAGGAAACAAGCGGAGGTTATAGGCTATATGAGCAGGGATGTGTGGGCGCGATCCAGATCCAGATCCGGCCGCCTTGTTTTGTTTTCGATGTTCGATGTTCTCTGTGTGCACAAGTACAAATCTGTTTTGCACATCGCTAGGTGGTATAATTGGTGCAAAAGTATTCGTCCCCGGAAAACAGCAACGGAAACTCGCAGATGTAGACTCAAGCACTTGTATGGATTGACGTGTAGCCGTGCAAGTTTTATGAATGAGAAAATATATCACAGATGCACAACTTATGTTGCATTAGTTCACGTTTGGGTTTACAAATGCACAAATGTTGTGAATGTTCTCAGATTATGAAACACAGGTGTGCGAATGTGTTTTGCCCCAAACATTGCAGTGTATATGGGGCAAAAGTGTCGAGGGGATGAGGCCAGGATCTGTGGTGCACAGGATAGGATTCGTGTATCTGTAGAACGGATCCGTAAACCTGCAAAACGGACTTGTGCACCTGTAGCCCTCTGTTGTGTTAACAACGTATGAAAAAAATATGTACAACTTCAAATTTACGGTTTGCAAGTGCACGAATGTTGTGCATGTTCTCAGATTATGAAACACGGATGTGCGAATGTGTTTTGCCCCAATCGTTGCAGTGTAAGTGGGGCAAAAGTCTCGAGGGGATGAGGCCAGTAACTTGTGATGCACAGGTGAGAATTCGTGTATCTGTAAAACGGTTTTGTGAACTTGTAAAACGGATTCGTGAACCCGTAGCCCTATTTTGTGTTAACAAGGTATGAAAAAAATATGTACAACTTCAAATGTACGGTTACACATGTGTGACTTTAGTGTACGAATGCGAAATCTCCAGTTAAATGTGCTCGTGACTTTTGCACCAATTATACCCTCATATATATGCTACATAATAACAATTTCACTGCCTGAAGCGGACCAAATAATCGAATTAGTGGTGTGAAAGCGCCCTAAGAGGGTAACATAAGACTTGTGTGAGCACTTGAGTGTGTGGGTGCTGACCCAGCAATCACTTTGTATGCAAGCATAAGTGATGTATGTGGGCAGCTAAGGGAGGCCTGTGGAGCTCAATGAACAGTGGGGTAACAATAACATGCCCTTTTAGGTTGATTGAAGACAAGATGGGCCGCAGCGTTCTGAACCATTTGTAACGGTTTCACCACACAAGCTGGGACACCAGTGAAGAGGGTGTGGAAATGTTAGAAGAGAGACACTCCAAGATCTGTGCCACGACTGTGGCATCATAAGACGCAAAGCATAGATATAGCTGTGCGTCACCTGTGTAGCAGTGTTACGAGAAGCCATGCGAGTGGTTGATTGTTCATATATTGAATACTGCGAAGCACCATGATCAGGTAACAGAGGCAACATGGTCAGAGAATATTAGCTGGTCATCAATCATGACACCTTAATTTCTTGCAACCAAGGCAGGTGCAGGAGAGAGGGTGTCTGTTTTGATGTTGTGAATGTGATATATAGTGAATGTGGCAGGGAAGACCAGTAGTTCAGTCTTAGAGAGGTTTAGCTGGAGGTAGTGTTCCTCCATCCAAACAAATATGTCAGAGAAACAATCCAAGTCTGTGGCATCATCAGGAGAGAAAGAAATATAGTTGGGTATCATCTGCGTAGCTGTGATATGCAAAGCCTTGTGAGTGGATGACTGGGCCCAACATGGTTGTGTACACAGCACAGCTTCAATCATGTCTAAACCTTGCACAATACTGTTTCCATACATACATTTTTCAAACATCTTACTTTAAACATACAATATCATTGGTCTTACCTTTCAGCTTTAACCCCAGCAGCTTTTGTCGCTCTGGTAGGACACCTGTCAAACTCTTGATGGACTGCTTGAGATCCAATACTGTGTCCTCTTCGGACAAAGTGTTGATGGAATACTCCTGTCCACCCCATTTAATGATTACGGAAACAGACATCTTGAAGTAACCTCAGGATGTCTGTGGATATATAGCAGCACAGAGTGCATGTTACCAAGGATAAGTCATAGATAGAGGATATGCATCGCAATGTTCACTACATTAACTGCGAGGTAGGCTATTCTGTGTGTATATATCATTATATATAATATATCCCATATGCTAGATTTTATTGCAACCATCAGCAATTGTACATGTTAAGTGCTTGCTTATGTTTATCAAAAGTGCCATGATAGCAGCAGCAACAATAAGACGAACCATTCCAGCTAGCTCACTAGCTATAATAACGTTGACTATACAAATTCACTATCTAACCTACATTATGCCGTTATTGCATCTCTTTTTATCTCAAGCTGTATCGAGCGGATGTCAATGGATATTTTCAACAATTGAACACTAACATCATATGCATGATCAAAGCTACTGGGGTTGCCATGATGTTTAATTTAAGCTAGCTGCATTGCTAGCCAACTTATGACTAACGTTAGCTAAAGTGGGTTACATGCTTGAATCTGGTAAGCTATCCTGCAGCATAAAACGGGCGGGAATTACTGTTACATGGTGACCTCTTCATGTTTAGCATATCTAACGCAAACGGTATAATGGTTTGGTATAATTCATTGTGAATATGAATCATAACATGCATTACTTACAGAGAATGACATTCATTCGTTGATTAGTCAGCAGTTCTTCCTGTCTCCCAGTGATGCCTTGGTTTGTTTGTTACCATGCGCCTCCGCCTGCGACTTCCTGTGGATGGGGATGAGAAGACTGGGACACGTTTACCTTTTCATTTTAAGTCTAGCGTATCGTTCTTCCATTTACTCTGATTCTGGCTATTTAGATAGTGTATGTGTTATTTTATAGATAAATAATAATAATAATAAAAAAAACCTTGGGTGATCGGGATCCTGTGAACACGTGCTGTGACTGCGTACCGTTACATGTGGATAACTTACAAGCGCTTGTGTTCACGCTTTTTATGTTTTTACCTGGTCAATTTAATATTGTCATTTAATACAGATATCTTTTTAATCATTAGTGGTGCTCAACATCATGATCAACATCATGGAAAATTACACTAATTTTTGATTGGCTACATTCTTTCCGGAAACTGTTTTACGTCATCTTCCTTGAATTTACCGCGGAATTCGATTCTGGCGGATTTTGCAGCTCCCAGGCTGGTCAGTCCGTCAGTGAGGCGCCAACACAGCTCTCAGTTGTTGACAAGTTATTCAAAGGAGTATATGTTTGTTCGTGGAAGGAGACTCATTAACGTCACATCTTTTTGCTTCACATTTTATTTGACTTGAAGTGGTAACTTTCCCTGAAAAGACACGTTTCTCGTTGTGTCAAATATTTACCATGGCTACACCACCCAAGAGAATGTGCTCCAGTCCAGTTTTTAACAACAGTTTCGAGAAAAGAAACAAAAAAATATCGATCGAAGGAAACATCGGTGAGTTTTCTATTTGAACTCAAAATTGTCTTGCAGCAGTCTGATTTAATGCAACTGGGTTAACGTTACCTAAGTTAACCTTAACTTATGTCTCAAGTCTAATGACACTTAAGTTATCGGTACATTAACTGGTTCTAATTTGATGCAATATAAACACTGCATGACTAACATGACATGGTCATGGCAGTATGATGTTGGACCCCCCAGATTTAGATACTTGAGGTCAACGAAAACGTAGGTTACTGAACTCCACGCGCCTAGACAAATACGAAATGGTGCTAACATTAGCTGCTAACCTGACTTTATCTAACCTTAGTTTACTTACTACATCGGTCCCTTGTACCGTTTAGCCACTCTTGTTTTTGAATGGAGAAGAGAGAGTAATGAATTCAAGTTTAAAGTTACTAGTGTGTGATTAAGACAGCTGTTGTGGTGAGTTTAACGTCACTAACGTTAGAGAAGAATCAGCAAAGTTTAGATTGGCGCCAAAAGATGTTTGGGCTAAAGACCAAGAGGACACAACATGTAAAACAGAGGGATATATGGAACAATTTACAACATACTGTGAGCTTAAATGATTGTGATGTTTAAGGCAAAAAACTAAACACGTTTTACAACTCGTTGACTTCAGTAACATTAGCAGCGAAGACAGAAGCTTCAGGTCGTAAGCTGTATTTATTTGGAACGCACTGTCCCTCCTCAAGTCCTTTGTTTTCATTGACAATGAATCATACCACTTGCAAGCCTATACAACAAGCGAGTACATTTGTAATATTTAAGCCATCTGTCAACAATTTGCATAATCTTAATAAGGATAAAGATCTCAAACATTATTCTCAATTTTAATCTGTCTATTTGAGTGTGAGAGTTTTAATGACATCTTTAAATGGGCATTCTCTTGTGGCATTCTGAACGAGGAATCTCCACTTAAGTTTCTTTTAGACACATCAGACCTCCCACTTGCCTGTATTCCTACTTACATTTGGTCTAATAATGGAAGGGAACCATGTTTTGCTATGTTTAGTGTTACTGGTGACATCTGGTTTTGCCCATCGGCTATTTTCTGTAAGGTCTTTATTGAATCAACTGAAGTAATATTTTCCCATTTGTCCACAGCGGCTGGTAAGTCCACTTTTGTGCGTATGCTGGAGAGGGCTTCAGATGAATGGGAGGTCATTCCAGAGCCCATTGCTAAATGGTGCAATGTGCAGACAACGGATAACGAGTACGAGGTAATGACCTTGGATATGTGGGAACAGGGGATCCCTTTACGGATGTAATAGCCTATCTAACAACATTCTTTCACTCATTTCCATTTCCAGGAGCTCAGCACTTCACAGAAAAGTGGTGGCAATTTGCTGCAGATGCTCTATGACAAACCCAGTCGTTGGTCGTACACCTTCCAGACCTACGCTTGTCTCAGCCGAGTGCGCTCCCAGCTCCAGCCCCCATCAGCCAAGCTGCGGCAAGCTGACCATCCTGTCCAGTTCTACGAGCGCTCTGTCTACAGTGATCGGTGTGTAGCCTTGACTTTTGGTACATTGTGGGACACCGTGTTCTAAATGTTTTTCTTTCTCGTTATATTGACGTAGAAATACAGAGATGTCGAGGTGACCTGGAGTGGTCAAGTTTTTTCCCCCAAACTGAAGGAGTGAGAGTGGCCATTTTGTGACTCCAATGACATTGAGTACATAATAGTGGTGGGCTGTAGCCTGACACTGTCATACTCAAAATTCTAGTCAGAATATGAGTCTGATACTGCTCCATTGGCAATGACAATGGACAATGAAATATGTAGCAAGTTAGGCTATTTGGGAAAACATTTCCCTTACTTCGTTTTTAAAAATGATTCCGTTCAAATGATGGTACAAACATGCTATGAACAGCTGGGGAAAGGTGTCGCAAGCCTAACGAGCAAACAGATTTCAAACAAACGAGGGAACATGTCACGTGTCGTGCAAACACACTGTTTTACTTTGATGAATGTGTAAAACCAGAGTTTGCCCACACATTCACTTTGGCCTAAGGTTTTCAGAAGTAATTATGTGATAAAACCTCCATTTTTTGTGTAAGGAAAGCCAAACTGCATGGAAATAATATGCATTTGTAGCCACAGTGTTTCTGTTGCAAACATAATCAACTTAGGCATGCTCAGATGACGTGATGGATGGATGCACTGTTGCTCATCTGTCCATTATCGTATATAGCCTGCCCTGACAATTTGATTGGTCCGAACAGCTCTGGTTCGAGCATAGTTGCACCACAACGGAGCAATGCAAGACCGAACTTCCCAACCTCAAATGTTGTGAACGGGGCTAAGTTCGGCTGGCACCCAGGCCAGGTGGACTGCCAAACGGCTTAAAAATGCTCGTCAAATGTGCCTAGATTAATGATGCTGTTTTTTGGACTGACAAAGTAATCATATGGCGTCATTGATGTGTAATAGACAACATTGCACAACATCAGTGCAGCATACACTGTCATTGTGAGAATGTTACCTTCATGTCTCATTTATTTGTCTTTACTCAATTATTATTGCCTCTAGATTTGACCTCTGGCTTTACTTTGTTGTTCCTTACAGGTATGTGTTTGCTTCCAATCTATTTGAGTCTGGGGACTTAAACGAGACCGAATATGCCATCTATCAAGACTGGCACAGTTGGCTGCTTTCGCAGTTTGAGGCTGAAATTGAGTTGAATGCCATGATTTACCTGCGGGCAGATCCAGAGGT
Source organism: Sardina pilchardus (assembly GCF_963854185.1). NCBI lineage: Eukaryota > Metazoa > Chordata > Actinopteri > Clupeiformes > Clupeidae > Sardina > Sardina pilchardus. The sequence continues at coordinate 18,169,682 of NC_084998.1, forward strand.
TAGTAAACAACCCAAAATGAAATGTTTGTGTTGATAAAACGTTTTTTTAATTCCAGATTCCAAGAAGCTATGTGTAAGTGTCTGTGACTGCATGCACTTTATAAACAATGAGTGCGTTTACATGGACATTGATATTCCGATTTTAACCTGGTTAAGACAATATTCAGAATAAGATACTCCCATGTAAACATAATTTTCCGATTGCCTTAACCGGAATAAGGTCATTTTCGGAATAAGCATAACCAGAATAAAATAGGTGAAGTATTCCGATCATATTCTGGTTATTTAGGTGCATTCTAGACATGTAAACACCTTATTCGGAATACTGACGTTCTATTGGAATATTCACGGTATTTCGCGACAATTTAACACATCATTATGGCAAATAACAACAAACTGTTTAACGGCCCATGGTATTTCTTCTGTCGCGACAGTAAAAGAAAAGAAAAAGACCTTGTGACGTCAAACTTTTCAAAGTTATTTATAAGCGGAGCCTCAGAAAAGATGTCGAGAATGAAGAAGAAGGTAGGCTACACTTTGAAGCGAGGAAGAAACACACGCTAGACAGCATAGTAGTGACATATGTGGCAGCATAGCTTAGGCTAGTGATAAAGCTACTATGGAAACATTCAGGGAAGGAACGTCAGAACTTTCATTAATCAGAGTACGCTGCGTGTCATGTAAACGGGAATAGGAACAGAGTATTCTTTTAATAACTCATGTAAACACCTTATTCTGAATATTGTCACTATTCAGAATAAGGTCCATATTCGGATTATTAATGTCCATGTAAACGCACTCATTGACATGACACAAAAATTCCCTCCCTGTTACTGTACTTTATAATACCCAGTCCGTGTTACTAATGAATGACACGTTTATATCGCAGAAATGTATGCAGCGGTTACACACACGAGGACGTGAAGAGGAACAGGGAATTCCGCTCGAATATTTGGAGAAACTTCATTACAAACACGAATGCTGGCTCCAGCACCGAACCACACAGTATGTGCTTACTTACTTATTCTGCTAAGTGTAATGCTGAACTGTGACTAGTGATGGAAGAACAAGTAATTGTTGTTTTGTTTGTTTTTTGCACCAAATTATTTGATTAATCGACTGTGATTGGTATATAAATCTTTAATGATCCCTCTTTCATATGACCACATGGCATCAAAATGAATTCAAAGATAAAGCTGTCTAGGAACATTCCTTGAAGATTTGACTGTTCTTTCTGGTGATTTTGTCTTTGGTTGTATTCACAAAGTTGTACCTCACTCTCTCCACAGAATGGATTTTGAATACCTCAAGGACATCCCAATTTTGGTGCTGGATGTAAATGAAGACTTCAAAAATGACAGAATCAAACAGGAGGCAGTTATAGATAAGGTGTGTTTGAGGATCTTCTCTTGCATGTCCAACATCAGAATGATATTTGTTTGTGTTCATTCATTCATTCATTACAAGGAGTTTAAATCGTGCTGGATCTGTGGCCAAGTGTGATTGCTGTATTCTCAACTGGTAAAAATGAAGCAATGCCACTGAGCTGTTTCCCAACAGCACAAAGCAGAATAACTTGGTACAACAAAATATGCATTAGAAGCCTTGCGTTACTGGACAGCTGTCTCTTTACACTTGACTTGCTAATGCTGATATATTAATGTATAAAGATGAAGACATTTGTTTTATGTTGTTGTTGCCATGGACACGTTAGTAAAGAACACAGTACCTATATAATGTTTAGGCACGCGTTTGGATATTTTACAGCAGTATGGCCCTGGAGATAATTTGTGGCAACTGCTAGAATATAAAATTTCCCCCAATGCTACTGACATTATTTCTTACCTTGACAATTTAAGGTGAAGGTGGGCATGTTTTAAAGGCAGGCTGTTTTGTTGTATGGTTATGTTATGAATATCATTAGTGGCTAAAGATGGGTGAATGGAATTATGATCTGGGTTTTAGTGGTTAACCTGCTGTTCCTGTTTTTCTGCAGGTCAAGGACTTTTTGAGAACGGTGTGAAAATTTCTCCAAAACATCTCCAGATACATAATCCTGAACCGACTGCTATTTGGATGCTGCCAGCTGTACATATCTGCACCACCACAAATGCTGTTTACAACAAATATGAAAATGGCAGTTAACATTATGTCCTCTCCAAATAATTACAGAGTGAACCTTGTCATATGGGAAAGGGAAAGACTTAAGATTTTAAAATATTTTTATAGTAGGATTACTAATCAATAGAAATACATTTCCAATACATTTTTAACTTGTTGCTTTTTATATTGCAATGGACAAATATATGGAAATAGGTCCACAGGAGTTGTGTGATTCTGCCTCCAAGTTTTGTATAGTTTTATTTATTTAAACATTGTTGAATGTTTCAAGTCTTTGAACTCTGAGAGGCAGTACATTTTTCTGAGCGGCATCAAGTGTCCATAATTGTGTGAAACTGCTTTACCACTGGGGGGCAGTATACTGCATTTCTGGCATTATGTGATTGGGCCTCTGATTCTGCTTACTCAACCTCCAGATGTACAACTAGTGGGGTCACTTGCTGACTTATCTTTTTATGTTCAGGAATATGAACTGCTACATATAGATTCCAGCACATCCAGTTCAGTGGATCATTTAGAATCTAATTTAATTTCTTAGTTTCCACTGAAGTGTGAAGCTGAGTACTGTGGGTGTGCATGCTATTGAGATTTTGACATTGATCTGTGTGTAAATATTTTTGTCAGTTCAATAAAATACGAGTGTGACTGTACTGTAGTTCAAATCTTGTTTTCGAACAGTGCACGTGGGTACCTTCTGCCACTCGCTGCCCATCACAATGCGGCCACGTGTTGAACACAGTTTTCACAGCTGTTATTTCACAGTGGAATCAATTTGCATATTTTAGATCACCGTCCTTGTTCAAAAGTATTGACAGTGACACTCTTATACAGTAATAATAAGTGATACACACCTATTTTTAGAGCATCAACAAATGACCATTTTGCATGAGAAAAGTAAGACTAGGAGGGCCAGAAAGCAGCTTCAGCTAGTCTAGTGCTTTGAGAATCGTACGACCATTGCAAGAAGGGCTTATGCAAAGAAGTCTTCCTTCTTTAAGATGGTTTGTTTGCGGATGAATGGGTCAAATGTTCCCCTAACTTGTCTGGAATTTATAAGCTTGTATAAATCTTCGAAGCCGTTGAGAAAGGAGTTTATTGGAGAGAGGTGTTCACATACTATTTTACATTAAGAGTATTTACCAATGAGTGGGTCTCCAAAGCCTTTTAGACACATTTAGAAATGTTCATCAGGTTCATACTGTGTTACAGCATCTGACAAGATGCTATAATGCAGTATGATACTTAAGTATTTATAATCTGGTGCAAGTGTACTCAAAAAGCATTACTACACAATTGTGAGAACTTGTATGGAGTCACAAAAGACCACATGAAGATGGTATGTTCGCAGGCAGTTGCCCAGTTGTGGGCTTGTCATGTTCATATGGAGTTTCATGTCCAACAATTACTTGGGCATTTGCCGTTTAGGTCACTTGAAAGATACATATCCTTTCACAAGCATCTTACACCATATCTTTAAGCAAATACAGTTGTTTATTTACGATTAATACCTTTGCTGTGGCGTCCTTGTTTTTCACATTCCGACGGCAAAGCACATGAATGCTCACAGTGGGAAAAACAATATAATCAAAGGGCACATCAAAGACATTATCAAGAGGTGAATGAAGTGTTATTTACTGTATGTTTTTTTGCTATAACATTGTAACTCTTTGTCTTATGACAATCATCATGATTCATTATGAATGCAGTATAATCCTTTATAATTGTGTTTAACATGTGTGAACTGAACCACAGACATTTCTGAATTGTTTTAATTCTTGTTAGTCCTTCTCCTCGTGTTCTAACCAGTTAACATTTTCCCCAAGGAATAATGCAGAGGTTTGTACTTTCCTTAAAGTATCAGTAAGTTTAAAACAGTAGAAATGTTGTAAATACTGCCTTCTCGTCTGTGTGCCTTCCCAGTGTATGTGAACTCTGTAATTTCTAATGACTTGGTTCATCATGATGTGTCAGATCACTTCTGTGTCTTTAACAGATATGCTCCTCTGTTCCAACGTCAACCAGTCTCCCTGGAAACTCATGCATACTGTATTCCATATTACACTGTCCACCAGCCTAGATGTCAGAGTCTGACTAAAAAAAATAAGTTATGGGGGCAATATGGATCCAGTTAATACATTTTACATAAGAAGTTATAAATATCTCACTGACATCAAGCAGTGCTCGGCCACTGATAAAAATGGCCTTAACCTACTGTATCTAGAATCAGTCACTGACAGATTTGTCAGTTGACCTTTAAACCTACAATGCTAGGTACAGCTCTCCTTGGACAAGATTTTGTCTCTGTGTTGTTGCAATGAATTTTCTTCTTAGGTAATTATCTTTCCCTACATGGTACATTTCGATGCCCCTGGAGAGCTGTAGTCAAGTCAAAGACCACTTTATTCAAGTCCAAGATGAGAAATCAAAAGAGGTTTGAGTCCAGGGCTGGTTCTAGCCTACTACACTTGGGTGGGCTGGTAGACATTTTGGGTCACAGCAAAGCAGTCAATTTGGATCAATAACTATAACACAAAACACAAACAAAAAAAGAGCGGCACTACCTAGCTCGAGTTGCTCCAGCCAACAGCCAGGGATGAGAAGTGTTTCTGATGTATTTAAGTTTTTCAAATACAAAATAGTATTTTGTCATTTCCATTTTATTTTGTTGAAGAAACATTTTGTATAAAAAGTTTTAAGTGTGTATTTTTTGTAGCCTGCATGGTCATACCAAACCCTCATACTAATATCGTACAGAGGGTCTGGACCTGCTCCATTCAGAATCGATTTGAGGCAGAAGTTTGAAACGATTGGGCCTGATTTTACCCAATCGCTAACGTTTGGTCGTGATGCGCAAATGCTCGACGTCATCGTTAACACCTGCCTCCCCCATCCCCGCCGTTCACTGATTGGTCCGGATGGAATTCATCCTGAGAAATCGAGTTCAATGGGATCAGACCCAGATGTAATGGTGAAGGGAAATGAAAATTGAGCAGAAGCTTATGCAGGGCTATGCCAGGCTATATTTTTTTGTAGTAGGCCTATAAAAATGGTTTTGCTAAAACCAATAGGCAGCCTTCTTTGGTGATGTGATGACAGATGAGTAACTTGGTTGCTCATACAATACACTCCCTATGACACCAACCTCAAGTTTTTGAAGAACTTGATCAGTTTCTTGAGAATTTTAATTATCGGATCTGGTTGCCCTGTGATGTTGCTCAATCTGGGCATGCATGGACAATAGTGGGATTCGACTTGATTTCTGAGATTCTGAAAACGTCAGATCTCAGGAATAATCACATATGCAGTCAGCTTAAGACGGCTAAATCGAATCCACCTATTGTCAGAGACTTGTCTCCACGTTGTACTGCTGGGCAAGTTCAGTTGTGACTATCTCTGATGCAGCTTTTAAGCTATACGATGTAACAGGCAGGTCAGCATAGTTGATCAACTGACTGTTAGCAGATTTTGCCATGTCTCGCAGAGAAAACCCTTTGCTCTCTGTCCACTTACAGTAAACAACAGAGTCAGTGATGAAGGAATAGATTAAATAGGTTTTAGGTTTGCAAAGTCATGCTGTCTTGAAAGTAGGCCTACTTTTAGTACAATATTTATTTTGATGCAAAGTGTGGCTAATGTATTTTGACGTTTATTTTGATACACTTAAAATTAGGGTGTTTGATATTTTATTTTGCCCATCCCTGTCAACAGCTAGAGCATCCAGGCAGCTACAATGCAACACTCTGAAGACATCTTTAAAATCATGCCCCCCAGAGTACAGCACTGTAGCTGCTTGGCTTCGCTAGCTGTTGGTTGCAGCGGGGTCATCCCTGTCCCTGGGTCCTATGTTCCCCGGTTTTCCCCAAAAGGTCCTATGTTCCCGGGTCACATACCGAGAAACATACGACCCTATAGGGCAAAAGCGCGGAACATAGGACCCTTTTTAAAATGTCTAAAAAAAAAGGGTTAAGTGGTCTTGGATATAATTTGCTGGAGTCCTGCCCGTTCCACAGATGATTGACGTGTTTCATTTCCATTTCAGTGCTTCCAACTCAGTGGCTAAGTGGGTTAGGAATAGGATTTCAAGTGATTTAGCAAAAATGGCCAAAAAACAGAATCCCATACTCTACCTTTAATATGTGGCCAATATCAATGACAAGATGGACCAAATTAAACATTTGTTTTTCTGAACATGATCACTTAATCAATGACTTAGATTTATATTTAGAAAAATATATATATTTGTAAGCCAACTGGACTGGTTTAAACCAACTAGAAGATTTGGCGAGACCAAGACAACACTGAGACCATAATAAAGAGCCTGGACTCGAGTACTACAGCCTGTGGGCATACAAGCTCCATGTCATTGCTGTTCTTAAGATACCCAGCTACATGTAGGTTAGGCCCAATTTATTACTTAGGGTGGCTGTAGCATAAATCATACTGTATACTTGATGCTAGGAAAGTGATATCTCTGAAGTTGGTAACAGTTACACTCAAACTCAAACATTAGTCATGAACAACCAACCAAAGTTCGTATGTTTTGTAATCCTGCATCCAGCTTGCATGCAGCTGATACAAGAAGGAGAAGGAGAGAGGAATTTCAAGATATGAAACTCCCTCAAGTTTCCTGTCCTCAGTGTCAATTTGCGGCAACAACTTGTGAAGAGGAAGGACTAAACGTATTACCTTTGCCTGTGATGAGTATTGGGAGAGATGGGATCATAGCAAAGATTCTTTGTTCATCTATTGTCTATAAGAGATTAGGGTCCATGATGGTTTCTGTCCTGGCCATAGGCCTACTGTATATGGCTGAGGGGCCTTTTATGACATATCATACTGTTACCTGTACTATTTGACCGAGGGGCCCTATTCAGATATCAGGGGTTGAGAACATACTGTAATAGTGACTGCAGAGGCTTAGGCTCCAGGGCCCTCTGAGCCCTTGGGTCCCAGGGACGGCCAGGTAGGCCAGTTCAGTAATCCGTCCCTGCTTGTGCATTAAGCAAAATCCAGCTTTTTGAAGCCAACTTCTTGGCACCTGAATAGCTGATGATAACTATCTGATACTTGCTAGCCTGCCTGACCACCTGCCTCCCACAGTGCATCATTCTGTCATCACCTGCTCAAAGGTCGGCTGATGCACATATGTGACTCAGGCAACCTTTTGCAATCCAATGTTTATTGTGGGCAAGGGTAGGTTTGGCCGCTATAACAGCTCTGTGGCCACAAGATCATTATGATGCAGGGACAACTTCAGGCATCAGAATAGATTTGGAGGTGTAACTTTGCCTTTCCTCAATCATTGGACCATTTCTTAGGATGTGCACATAGCCTATCTGATGTTACAATTCTCATGAAGCAATTCATGTTCCACATCACAAGGAAAATCTGCAATTAGAATTGATTCATCACGTTTGGCACCCACCCACACATTCAAGTAGCCTAGGTAATAGTAAGTAGGCCTATGTGTGGTTTAACCATAAGGTGATCAATGCATAGAATATTTTGTTACAGTGTATCATTGTCTGGCAACAGTTATCATATTTAACCCAAGTTAACCTTTACAACTGTAACATAACTTCACGTATGATGAGAGTGAGAATATGTGATAGGCGTGTCACTGCCCAATGGTGTTTTTAAAACAACTGTGGTAAATCTCGAAGCTTTCTCGTAAACCAACCTTGACGTCGCGTGCGTTTTCATGACTATCACAAATATTAGCCAATGATAAGGGGAGAGCAACCAACCTAACCAATGAACTCCGCAAATGTTGCGGAAGGGCGGGTTCATACACATATGGAACGACATAGGTTAGGTTGTTTGAAAGTTAATGGCTTGAGGGAAAGAGAATCGCTTCAGGAGAGTTTCGGGATTTTTCTGAAGTGAAGCTTGACTGTTCTCAAGCAATATAACCACGAAGAAAGTAATAAGAATAAGTTACTTTTGACCAATACGTGTAATATCTAAATAACTATGCAGGATGCAGTAGCCGGGACAGCAATGATGACGGACGGCTTCGAGGACGAGATTGACTCGGTGACTCCTCGCTCCCCTGCTTTAGGGATGGGGGTTGGAGCCACAACAGGAGCCGGACTTGGGGCCCTTGGTATTGGCGCAGGAGGAAAGAAAGTCCGCTTCTTTGGAGAGGCAGGTGGGCCCACAGCAGACAGGATTGATTTTAAGCTCGCTGCAGCCGCAGTGCTCTCGTCTGGTCCTGGATCTGGCAGCGACGAAGATGAAGTATCTGAGGTAAGCTAGGTAGCTTGTTAGATAGCTAGCTTATGTTGGAATATGAGATTTCATGCTAACGTTAGCTAGCGTTAACATTGGCTAAAGCCACCCAAACCATACCGTCCTCCAAAATTGACAGGCGCGCTAAAGTTAGCGTTAACGTCATGTAGTTGTAGTGCTATCCGATGAAAATTCAGCCCAATTATTTTACGACACGTAGACTAACAACACATATGCCATGTACACAGTGATTTCAGTTGTTTATTTTACTGACCCCACGACTTCATATGAGTATCTTTCGAGCTAGTTATGGCTTCTTGGTTAGCCATTTAGCTTGTCATTTAGCAGCTAACGTTAACTCTGACGGCCGCGACTATGGCCTAGTAGCGTGATGAGAGGCTTACAAGCAAAGTTATGTCGCTTACCAGCTGGCTAATTGTTTATCTTAACTGGCTGGTCAGCTGGGTTGCAACAGTGATGTCTGACATGATGAAAGTCTGCCCTAGATTTGAGAGTTTGACAGTATTATTGAGAATGTTTTCTAGTTAGCTCATGCAAGCTAACATCAACGTTACGTGACAGCAGTTTTGGCCAATTCTTTCGCAATAATCTGTTTGGACAGATGTCTTAACATGTAACATTAGTCATCTAATAAGTGTCGTTAATCTTGACACTTAATACAACTTTATTTAGCTAAAGGGACAGGTACGTTGAGAGCAAGCTAACGTTACGTCTAGTTTATGTAAATAATATTAACGTTACTTCCCAACATCGTCTCTCAGGTTTCATCTCATTTTCAGAACCAGCCTCCTTGACTAGGTTAAAATGATACAGTGTTGTAGCTACATCGCTCTAGCGATGCTTATGGGCCCCTTTCTGATGTCGTGATAATAATGGCGTGCCTTAAAACTTAATTCTTTCCCTACTATCAACAGGGTTTTAATCAGAATGGAAGAGCGCCTCTCTATTTCAATGTTAATTTCATGGAATGTTACTGTAGATGTGAACCTTTGAGACACAATTTACACTACTGTAACATTACCACCTAACTTAATGAGTGTTAAGTTTTGTTGTAATGTAAAGACCTGAATTACTTGGGATGCCAGTTGCTGAGATATTTAGTGAAACGATGTAACACCCCTACACACCCTTCAATTATGTTGTGTAGATGTCAGTTGGTTGATGTTAAGTTCCCATTAATCGTTGAGAAAACTAGAGTGTCAGTGTCAATTCTGTACATTTCTCTCTTTAACATGTGGCTCTCCTTACTTTAAACTAATTAAACACTAAAGGTTAAGCTGTCTAACAGAATCTAAGTCTTTGAAGGCAGAAAGTAATGTATATCTGGCCCATTTGGCATCTTCAGAATTAACTAAAAAAGATAGCCTTTTTGTTTTACAAAAAAACCCTAGATGCCACATTTTTGTGGTGTTTGTGTGTGTGTGTGTGTGTGTATGTATGTATGCACACACACACCGCATAGTTTTGTCAATACTGTAGTTCCAAGTATTAGGCCTAGACCCTCAAGCAGATACTGCCAGCTGATTGGCGGGCTGATGTCAGAGTTGAGAGTTCAAATACAGGCATAAGACACCCACTGTTTGTCCTTGCTCTGTTTGTGCGTCTTGCATGTGATTCTCTGTTCACTGTGTAGAGGGCAGGGCTGTGTCTGTTGCCTTTTATAACCTCTAATGGGAGGTTGCTCTCCCTGCTCCTGTTATTGGCATTTCGTTTGGAATTCAGAGGGGTGTTTTATTAAAGGCGGGGGAGTGCTGGACCTATGCCACAATCCAAGGTAAAGCCCATACCAAGAGGCTTTGTGTCTGCAGCTCTCCATGGGACTGCACTTCAGGGGACCCTGGGTCATCCGATGGTCTCACTATTTCCTTGGGTTTAAAACCGTTCTTTGCAGCAATAAACTACCAGAAAAGAAGAATGTGCAGATTTTGCCTGCAGCCACAAGGGTTTGTTTTCTTCTTGGGAATATGTGTATACTGTACATTTCAAAACTTATTATAGTTTCTTGCCCTGCTATCTCAGGTAAAGGAGAATGTGTGGAAATGGAAGAAGAGTTGTCTCGTCAGATGATAGCTTTGTCAGAAAGTGATGGAGGTGCCCTCAAAGTGATGTCACACAGGGATGTCACAAGCTTCTGTGTAGCTTAGCCATTTAATGAGATCAGTATTTTTGAGAAAATTCATTGGGCTACAGAAAGTCCTCATGTACGTACCTTTAACTTGTACGTGCACTTACTTGTTGGACAACTTTTATTATAACAACATTAAGACAGTCTACTACCGTGAGGGACTCAGCTGGCATTATTTCGATAATTACTTCAACACTCGAAAGTACCATTGTTACAATTATGAAGTGACATAAAGGCATTATTGCATAAGGTGTGCCTAATGAAGCAATGACATGTGTGTTCTGCTGAACTGGATGCATAACAGATGCAGTTACGTTGGGCTGTGGATGTGCAGGAAGCATCAAAGTGAATCTAGAATTCTACGAAAGCATTTCAGATATTATCACCTTGTACTTGTCATGATGACGTCTTCGTGTGATAAGCATTATGCTATGTTTAGTGGGTCTTCAGAATGCTACAATGTTTAGTGAACAGTGACACTGAAATCAATCATTTTTGGATTGATTTTGGACTGATTTGGTCAGTACCACTACCAGTAGCAAATATTGTGTCTCTTTGGATTTTGGGAATGCACCTATTTTGAAAGGCTTGAAGATGGGTTGTATCCATTAATGTTGTGATTCAGAATGCAACAATGTAGAGCAGCAAACGTCTCATTAGTGTGTATTGAGTTATGTTATGTCTGGACTCAGTATGTGGCAAAATAGGCCTAGTGAACAAATCCTTAGTCCTTTGAGCTGTTCCCAGGTTTATCTCTCTTGGGCAGGAGAGTAAGGAATGTGGATGACCTGGTGGCCACACAAGAGCACACATTGGTGGCCTGACCTGTTGCTCCAGTAGCATAGTAGGCTAAATGCCTACTGTATCGTCTTGAACCTACTCTTAAAACGCTTCACCTGGTGTTGAAGACAGTCTGATGGCATAGTCAGGTATTTGCCATAAAGATTTGTGGGTGGCTTGCCCAGGAGTCAGGATTACACATCCTAATAACCCATTAGCTGCACAACTATTTTCATCTGCTGAAAGCAGGTAACTTCAGATGCACAGAAAGGTTAAATTCCTCGTGTTGTAGGTTGGGTTTTCCCACAGTGGCTAATCAATAACCAAGCCTGTTTACATCAACATCAACAGCAAAATCACCACCAAAACAAATGATCACCAACAGAGCAACCTTCATGAGCATTTCACAGGGTTATTAAACAGGCTCCCTCCTTCATTTGAGTTTTGTTGAAGTAAGCCCACAACATGTCCAGATGGTCTCAAAAGTTGTGTCGGACCTCCCAGACCCACCCACCTTCACACTCATGTTGTGTTTTCTAACAACACATTTTTTTTTTATTTATCTTAGGCCATTCACAATTTGTTGCTGCAGTCATTTATGATCCAATCAGCAACATAACCAGACAAACCCTTTACGCGGGCCTTCACAAATACCCACAAATTCATCAGTCAATTCTCTTCATTGTTGTGGCTGTTTATGATGCAAGCAGTAACATAACTAGAAAAGCCATTGATGTGGGCACGAACAAATGACAGCAAATTCTTCAGTAAGATATTTACACTTCACGTTATGAGGTTCCAGTGGTCTTCTAAATGGATAAAATGTGAACGTGAAAGCACAGAACGTATTGGATTAAGAAACGACACACAGAGCATCACTGAACATCAACAGTATGTTTCCCAAGGCCTTCACTAAGGTTGCCTAAGGTGCTGGTAGAGATCAGTCAACCCTCTAAGTGCCATATTTGTAGTGTGTCAGCCCTCACATTCAGTACAATAAAATCATATCAGAAATCCTTAAGGAATGATTGACGTTCTTTACTTAGCTGTTGAAAACAAATGTACCGACAAAAGCATGTCTGTGATGTCTCCTATGGGTCTTACTATGTGAAGATATGCCTCTTTTCTCCCACTGACATTTTATATTTTAGACATTTCTGCTGTGGACATTTCTGTTGTACGTGTGGATTTGTTTAGTTTTTCAGTGATCTGCGCAGTAACCCCCTGGAGTACCATGTGAAGTGGTTGTGTGTGTGTGTGTGTGTGTTTGACCCTCTCTTGGTTATTGCTGCCATTAGCCTGGCGTCTTTAGTTATTCATGAGGGTGTTTGTGTGGGCTCTCGACTTCCTGGCCAAACTTGTCCTTCCAATGCTCCCTGTGCGACGTTTCCTCACCTATTGTTGTGTGCTGGAATTTCAGGGAATGAAAGGTTGCCTGAAAATTCATGTGATGTCAGAAAGCGTCTTTTCTTACTCAATAGCATTCTTTGCCACAGTTATCCCCTCAGTTCATTTTTTTAAACTTGCGATGGTCAAGTGTCCTTCCTTTTGTACTCAGGTAACCAATCTCTCCCCATCCTGTTACTCCTCTCGAGATGTATGTACACACACACACACACACACACACACATGCACAGCTACACAAATGTGCACACTCTCTCTCTTTCTTTCTCTCACAGTCTCTCTCTTTCTCTCTCTCTCTCTCACACTCACACACACACACACACACACACACACACACACACACACACACACGGCCCTAGAGAGAGTGATGCTTCTCTGAGTTGAGTTGCAGAGACGTGCTCCCAGTCACAGCTGAGACTCAGCACATTGAAATGTCGCAGTATGCTTTTAATTACTCTCTCTCTCTCTCCCTCTCTCTCTCTGCACATGTGTTTTCTGCTGACCACACCCTCTTGCGTTGCCTTGCCTTTTTGTTTTTCCCCTCTTTTTTGGGTCAGTCCTCCTGGCACGGCGTCTCGCCTTTGCTGTCTGCCTCAGTCGCCTCTGGAACTGGGCTCGAAAAGACCACTCCTAGTAACTTCATCTCTGCGTTTCTGTTTTAGAAACCGCCACAGAGCTGAAGGAATGACTTCAGCCCCTATCAAAGCAGCTGGATGAGAGTGCATGTGTGGATCGTTTCACCAAAAACGTAGTATTACTAGAACACAATCTCTTTGTCTTAGAAGTCATTGTCTGTGTAGAAGTGTTTGCCATTCTTTGCAACCAGTCATCAGGTTTTTGTTTACGGACACTGACAATGTGTCTTTTGAGTAATAACAGTGGCACTTTGCATACAGCAGGCCATTGATTAGTGAGACTGTGGGATGTTGTATACATTACCAGATATGCTATGTTGTTCGGCAATGTTTAATGAATCAATTATTCTATGTGTTTACTTCATGTTTACAGTACATTTTTAAAGGGTGTATTCTTTGCAAACACCAGTGAATATGATAGTTGCTCCATTTAAACAAAGGAAATCAGCTGTTGTGATTACCAGAGGTGTTATCAGTTAGACTAGTTATCAAGTTCTCTTCTCATAGCCTGTTCTGGAGTTCCTTTGGTTTGTAACACCTAATTTGCTTTCGTAGCAAACCCTCCAGAAAGTAGTAGGCCTATTCAAACATCTTTAAAATGTTCTCCAATAAATCAATCTAGTCTAGCTGATATGTTAAGGATGGCTTTGGTAGTTTAATGTTTGGTCATTCCTGGAACAGGCAGTAGGGGAGAACCAATGTTACTTACGTCCCTGTTTACTTCAGAGGTAAAAGTTATTGTCTGAGGATATAGTGATGTCAGACTTAGAAGGCGTGTGTGTATGTATGCGTGGGTTTGTGTGTGTGTGTGTGTGTGGGGCATGTGCTTGTTTACTGTGTCACACACTGCCAGCCCCACTGAGTTTGAGGGCAACTCTGGGCAGTCTCCCAAATGTGCTTCTGATGTAACATAAAAACACAACTTTTCTCAGAAGTGGATCCTGAAGTAGCACAATCCTGGTTTGTGTGGGCGCAGCCCTAATTCAGACAAAATAACTTTCACAAGTAAAAGATGCATTTGTGAATATGAAGCAATGATTGTTTTGAAAGGACTCGTCATATTTGGTGTCTGTGCATGAAGGTAGTGTTGAAATATAGAATGTCCATCCACGTTGGCGGACAAACTGAGCTTGTGACCTTAAAGACACAACACGTTGACATCCTCCCAATTAAAAATACTAGTAGTAGTTGTCCACCCGCAGCTGAATGCAACCAGGTGGAGCTTGTTACGGGACGTCCTGCGCTGCCGCAGGCGATAAGGCAGGTGTATGGAGGTCAAGGTCACCGTGTGCACGCTAGGGAGAAGGAGAGCGAGTTGGTGGGGGTGGGGTGCGGTGGGGTGGGGTGGGGTGGGGTAGGGGGAACGACAGGGAAACCCGCTGATCAGCTCATCTCGGTGCTTACTGTAATTCCATTGAGGCTCAGAGGGCCTAAATACTGAGCCTGTGCGTGGCCACGGCCCCAAGCTCAACTCTATGTGGCAAAAGGGGAAGGCCTGCGACTGCCAGATGAACTTTGGCACTGGTGCCCTCATGTGTTAATTGCCTGTCTCTGCTTTAAAACCACAGTAAGGAGTATTGATATAAACTAAAGCTAGTGAGCTAACAGCCTAAAAAGCTTGCGACAACCTTGCAAACATCAACAGAACAACCACCCAGCTGGCACTGATGGTAGCTTTGTCACAGGCTAACTGGCGTCTTTTGGCAACATAGCTGCTGGCAGTGTTGTACTGTGAGAACTTTCCTTACATTTTCTTGGCATGTTCCATCCCGGAACTCAGAACCACAGAGTGCGTGTTCTGGAAGGCCATTGGGAGTGACAGCTGTGTTTATCTGTCCTTCACATGACTATGATGAATATAAATGTAGAGATGATGCCAAAACAATGTGTCTATGTTTAAAAACATATCTTATCTCAAAGTGGCAAATTGTCTCATATTTAAGATATTCCAGGTCTGTGTTTTACTTGTACTAGTTTCCGATGTGAAGCTGACTGTGGAAAATGTTAGGATCAGATGCTCTTATTGGATTTAGGGACATGGAGCCTAATACTGAGCCTAATAGACCATACAAATGAATATATGTCAATGAACTTGTGACAAAATGCACTGTGAAGGAGCCCAGAGCAAATATACGATTACTTCCTGTTTCCTGTTTGACACGGACACAAAAAAGGGCTGCTGTGATTGACCATGTCTGCTCTATATTCTGTGGGTGTGTTCGTAGCTCAGCCTGATTAAAAAATTTTGCAGCACAGTTGTCGACCAACTGTATTGACATTTTATTTTTGATTATTATTTGTTAACAGGTGGAATCATTTCTACTGGAGCAGGAAGACTTGGATAACCCAGTTCTAAAGACGGCCTCAGAACTGCTCCTGTCCAGCGCTGCAGACAACCTGGACCTGAGGAGAGTGGACCCCGAAACACAGGCCCGTCTGGAGGCCCTGCTCGAGGCAGCAGGTGAGTGGTGGGCGGGGGGATGACTACACTTCCATCACTTGTTTACAGTTTGTAGTTTGTAGCTTACCTGCCATTATGAAGGTAGACGCAGCAAATCTGATGAAACGTTTATTAGTCTAAGATCAGCCGATTTTTTTTTCCTATTTACAAAGCCAAGACTGTGTATGAACTTAGTGTTCATTGTTTTATTTTAAGCTCATACACAGACTAGACAGCTGAGGTATAATGAAGGGCACTTGGCAGAATTTGTCTTAGAAAAGATTTACATTTCCAACTGAAATCATTTCAACTTTATTTTACACTCAATTCATATTGCTCGGCTGAAACTCCCATTTCATGCTTTTGACATTTTAAGAGATGGTTTGTTAGATTTTGGTCAAGAATTTTACGCTAAACATAATTTCTTCTATGCTAAACACTAAAGTGCCCAGAGCAAGGCTTTGATGGTTGAACTGTAGGAATTTGGACAATAACAGTGGAATGCGGAGCAGTGGTTTATGAAGATTATTGTACGGTAGAGTGCAGTGCGTCACAATGAGGACTGCTGTTATTGTCAATGAACTGTTACTGCCATTGTCATGAAAGACGTTAATATGAAGGTATTGGTGCCTGTCTTTTCCTGGTATTTAGATGCATTTATTGTAGTTGCTTTTTAACTGGTAGATGTACAGTATAGAGTTGTTGGCTTGCACATGCTCATAAACCTTGAGCTGTGAGGCTCAACATACCATAGGCTGCACCCAGAGATACCTCATGCTACCGTTTATTTTTACATGCCGAGCATCCTGTTGTGTCCTTACTGATGCTTTATTGTGTTAACGAGCTAGTGTTGCGTGTGGAGAGCACAGCCTATCTTTTGGGGTCACATTGTATCAGCATGAGCCTTATAAAAGCAACAAACACAACAGCTGTCAGAGTTATAATGGAGAACTAAGTGGCAAGGTATTGTTCCAGTGACCGTGGGTTGTTGTGTTGGGACACACATTGCATGTTTTTGTAACTAAGCTGTCCATGAGTTTTTCATTGAGTAAACAGTAGAAGTATAACTACTCAATGCTGGTTGTCTTCTCTGCACTTGTATAATGTCATAGCTATCCCATAGGGCAGGTTTGCACTAGGCCTTACTTCTCCGTCCTGCCTCAGGTTGTGTGCGAGTGTGAAAGCTAGGTGAGTGCGTTTCAGTCAGGTTGCCATGCCTGGTGCCGCTCCGGGCCGCTCCGGTCCGCTCTGCTCTGCTGTGCGCTGCCGCGCTGGTGAACTGGTATGAGCAGGCCCGGTCCCCTGAGCTGCTGCTGGTTAGCCCGCAGGAGAACCATGGGGGAGATTAACAGCAACAAAGGATTTCCATGCAGCAGCAACAGCTCCCTTCATGACTCAGCAATGGCCTTTAGTACACTCTGTGTGTGTTTGTGCATTTGTGCATGTGTGCGCGTGTGTGTAGGTGTGTTCAGACTTTTAGTAAGAGTGTGTGTTATGTGTTGGACAGGTTTTTTTTGGGGGGGTGGGGGGGTCAGGGGCAGTATGGCATAATTAGGGCTTTTGTACATGTGTGTGTTGCTGTGTGGAGGCCGTGTCTTTGGGTCTGCCTTTTGTCTGCTCTGGGTGTACTGTATGCCTCTTTGTGCTGAAGTGAGAGAGTTGTGTGTGGGCCACCAAATCAAGTGGAAGCAAGCCCTTTGAACCTCAGACCATTTTCAAATACTCCATCTACCATCAAATGCACCATGTTTGTCATCCTACACTGTTGCATCTGTTTTATGCAGTGGACCTTCAGCTTTCATAAATGCTTCATCCACAGCATTGCCTAGGCTACGTTGCTGTTTGCCTAATCTTGGTAACTTTTAACTTCCTAGGATGACTGCAAGGAAGCCCATAAGCGATTCATCTTTTCCCTCTTACTTTAACTATTTTTTATGTTGAAAAATCGATACATACTCAGTCGTAACATTTCAAATCTGGCAAAGTTCCCCTTTGCCTTTGAGTTTAAGCTCAGTTGGCTATGTGATTATGTAATGATGCTAAAATCCTTGAGGGTGTCATCGTATATTCACTAAATCCCAGAAACATCTGAAATATTTATGTTTGAGCGTCTGCACACAGCACAGACATATTTGCATATTGAGGTGTGTGTGAGAGACATTTCACCGATCTGGTACACAGACTCTTGCAGAATCGTAACCTTAATATGACTCCCCCTGAAACTTTTCAAGACGATTTGGCCCAGAATAATTCATTAATATTCAATGTAGCTCTCTGGTTTTTCAGATGTTTTGAGTCTCCACCTGGGCTAGAGGCAGTATGCTTCTTATGCTTCATCTGAAGGGTCCCAAAACAGATTGAAGAAGCATCGTCACTTTTCTGGACTTATCTGTGAATCTGTGAAATGATTCTCCATCACATTTAGTACTTGTAGCAGCTGTTTAAAAACGGGAAAAAAAACACTTAGCATTGTCTCACTCGATATATGTTTGGCTCGCAGTTAGTGAGTAGCATTGAAGACTGAACTCGCTGTGCCTGTGCTTAAGGGATTCTCATGTCTAATATGCTGTATGTACAAGCTGGGACTTGTGTTACATGATACTGCCAATGGTGACCATGTTATGAC
The DNA here is from genome assembly GCF_963854185.1 of Sardina pilchardus. Lineage (NCBI taxonomy): Eukaryota > Metazoa > Chordata > Actinopteri > Clupeiformes > Clupeidae > Sardina > Sardina pilchardus. The sequence goes on from NC_084998.1 coordinate 18,188,065, forward strand.
CTTAGGCTATCTCCCTGTGTGTGTGTGTGTGTTTATGTGTATGTGGATGATGCAGGCCTCGCTGAACAGTCCAACGCCGACGGTAAAGCCTTCGCCGATCCCGAGGTGCTACGCCAGCTGACCTCGTCAGTGAGCTGCGCTCTAGACGAAGCAGCTGCCGCTCTCACACGAATGAGGGCCGAGAACACGCTCAACGCCAGCCAAGCAGACAAGTAGGCATCCTCTCCTTCTCTTGCCTGCACATACACACATGTCCACGTCCATTTATTTATAGCACACATTTAATAACCACCGCAGTTGACCAAAGTGCTCCCACAGTCAGCACGTACATGAATGCACCCATTCATGTGGAGCTGCAAAAACAGTGTGAACATCTAGGCCATAACTGGGTTTTAACGTGCTGGAATATAATTGCACTAGTGTCTATTGTTGGTGCACTGATTAGTGTTATTTTGAGTGCTACTGCACAATTTAAGGTCATCCATAGCTCAAGTTTGCAATGCCATGGGTTTAATTGTCAAGTGAAATAAAACACTGCAAATAGTCTTGGTAGGTTAGCACCATTGTATTCGTTGTCCCCTGCTTATTGCACGGCTTTCGATGCAAGATTAACAATGGCGTGCAAACGTGCACATTTTAGAAGATGGCAGAATTTGTGGTGGCGTAGTATTGTAACATGTCGAGTCTGATTTACTGAACTACATCTCTCATGTCCTGAAGCGCACACAGCAGTTGCACTTGCACAGTCGCCGTAATTGTAGCAGTCTGGTTATTTTTAGCCGTAGCCTGGCCGAGGCGTGCTCTGACGGAGACGTCAATGCCGTGCGCAAGCTGCTGGATGAGGGCCGAAGCGTCAACGAGCACACGGAGGAGGGAGAGAGCCTACTGTGCCTGGCCTGCTCGGCCGGCTACTACGAACTCGCCCAGGTACACCTGTCAGAGGCCGCCCTTTCCAAAGCACTCACTGACCCCCCCCCCCAACCCAATATACCCCCCACCCCAAAGTACAGTTGTATAAGTAGCAGTAGCAGCAATGCATGCACGCACACTGTGAAAGCTGTCTGTAGATTTCAGATCACTGAATTAGTACCTGTGCACATTTTAATCCAGGTGATTTTTAGAAGTTAAAACCTATAAATGCATTCATTGTTTTCCTATCACAGTTTATATTGAACACTATATTATTATTAATATATAATAATTCATGGGGTGCCTTTGTGGTGAAGGTCCTTAGTACTTTACTCCAAAACCACTACAACAGCAATATTAAAGACAAAATACTAACATCTGATATGATAGCCGCAGATAAATGATATACAGTGATTTCAGTGAAGCACGATCCAATTATGTGCAATGGCACATTCATGTTGTTCATGCCTGGGGGTCTCTTCTGCAGGTCTTACTGGCCATGCACGCCAATGTGGAGGACCGAGGTATCAAGGGGGACATCACACCTTTAATGGGAGCAGCCAGTGGCGGTTACGTGGACATAGTCAAACTGCTACTGGTACACGGAGCTGATGTCAACGCACAATCCTCCACAGGTAGAGAACACACACACACACACACACACACTCACACACGTGCATCACAGACTCGTCATCCAGCACAACTGGAGTTACTATGGAAATACAGAACCTGCTGTACTTTGTTGACTAGAAGAAGAAAGAGATGGAGAGAGAGAGAGAGAGAGAGAGAGAGCACTGCTTATTAACCAGAAGAAGATTTCGTGATCAGTTGAGTTGAGTCATAAAACAGAGTATGCACAGATGTACAGTAGTTTTTACCTTAAATAAATCCCCCCATCTGGAACAGAGACAGTGTTGTTGATCGATCTCAAGCATCTCGCCGGTCACATGGTGAAGTGGTTCTGCTGCATTCCTCAGTACTCTCCCCTTACCCCCCCCCCCCCCCCCCACTGCTGTGCCCCAGGCAACACGGCCCTGACGTACGCGTGCGCGGGAGGCTTCCTGGACGTGGTCAAGGTGCTGCTGAAGGAAGGCGCCAACATCGAGGACCACAACGAGAACGGACACACTCCCCTGATGGAGGCGGCCAGTGCCGGTCACGTCGAGGTCGCCCGCGTGCTCCTGGAGTACGGCGCCGGCATCAACACACACTCCAACGAGTTCAAGGAGAGCGCGCTCACGCTGGCCTGCTACAAAGGTACCGTCGTCCCTCCTGACCCCCTCCTGACACATTTGCATTATGACGGTGGCAGGCAAGAGTGTGTAACCCGAGCGGCGGCACCTGAGTCATTGTTTGCCCTGCTTTTACGCCCCTCCCACTTACAGGACACCTGGAAATGGTGCACTTCCTGCTGGAGGCTGGAGCTGACCAGGAACACAAGACAGACGAAATGCACACGGCCCTCATGGAGGCCTGTATGGTGAGGATGAGGAAGCACCCACACACTCGCTCACAGCAGACAGGCTTTTACCTGCAGAGAAATCGATGCGCTCTATTTTAGTCCTTCAATTGGATCTACACTGTATTGGGCCGTACTATGGAATATGAATGTTTTATGAGTTTGTCTTTTCTTAAAAGCGGATTTATGAGTCTCATAATCACTTAAACTGTAACGAGCTCGAGGGAAGCCCGAGGACTCAGAAGACGCAATGGCAGGAAGTGTTTGGTTGTGTGAGTCAGTGCTGAACTGTGTCCCCTTGATCTCGTCTCCTCTCCTTTCATTTCCTCTTGTCCCTTCTCCTCCCATCTCTCCTTCTCTCCCTTCTCTCTCTCCTCCTCTCCTCTCCTCTGCTCCGCTCTCCTCCCCTCTCCAGGACGGGCACGTTGAGGTGGCGCGTCTGCTGTTGGACAGCGGCGCTCAGGTGAACATGCCCGCCGACTCGTTCGAGTCGCCGCTGACGCTGGCGGCGTGCGGCGGCCACGTGGAGCTGGCGGCCCTGCTCATCGAGCGCGGCGCCAACCTGGAGGAGGTCAACGACGAAGGCTACACGCCCCTCATGGAGGCGGCACGCGAGGGCCACGAGGAGATGGTGGCCCTGCTCCTGGCTCAGGGTGAGGAGGATCACCGTCTGACCTCTGGGTCAACTTAGTTTGGATATTAATGAAGAGGAAATCCCCTTTGCTTGACTAGAACTAGGCTGCGTGTGCGTGTGCGGGCGGGTGTGGATACAGTGTTTCCCATAGAATGTATTTCTATTTGTGGTGGTAGTGTGTTTGTGCGCAAATTTTAACAAATTTGCGCAACGTACTTATGATGGTAACTGGATTTAATTGCGATTTAGCCAGTCGTCAACAACAGTCAACAACAATCCTCGCTGGATTTTTTGAAAATTATTCTTTAAACGTGCATGCACGTTTGTTCAGGAACAGAGAGGCTGCACAAAGGTGCGCATAGCTCTACAATGAAAGGAGTTGCAATAGTAAAATAATTGTGTGAAATCATAAAATCATTGTGTGACATAAAATCATTGTGTGGTGGTCAGTGTTGATATTGTGGTGGGCCGCCACAAATAAGTCAATGTATGGGAAACACTGGGATACTAGTCAAGTGTAAAGCCAGGGTCAACTTAGTTTGGATATTAATGAAGAGAAAATCCCCTTTGCTTGACTAGAACTAGGCTGTGTGTGTGTGTATGCGAGGGGGTGTGGGTGTGGATAGTGATACTAGTCAAGTGTAAAGCCAGGGACAACTTACTTTGGATATTGATGAAGAGGAAATCCCGTCTGCTTGACAAGAACTAGGCTGTGTTTGTGTGTTCGTGTGGGTATGTGTGGATACTAGTCGAGAGTAAAGCCACTCAGAGGTTTGATTGTATGACGTGAACTTGATTGACACTTCTAAAAGCATTAAACTGAATGAGTAGGCCTGTAGAGCAGTGACGGGGGACCCCTCTGATCTCTCTTCCTCTGCTGTGCGGCCCACAGGAGCCAACATCAACGCCCAGACGGAGGAGACGCAGGAGACGGCCCTGACGCTGGCCTGCTGCGGGGGCTTCCTGGAGGTGGCCGACTTCCTCATCAAGGCGGGGGCCGACATCGAGCTGGGCTGCTCCACGCCGCTGATGGAGGCTGCGCAGGAGGGACACCTGGAGCTGGTGAAATACCTGCTAGCAGCAGGTACTGCAGAGCTGTCAGCTCTCATTCAGTCAAACCATTTTTTACTGCAGAGCTGCCATCTCTCATTCAGTCAAATGGTTTATCTGCATTAGGTTGTAGGCCATGTTGGTTCATACATTAGTGCGTTTTGTAGTACATCATCTGAACTACTCTGCTCTGTTAGACATTGATCAACAAGTAAGAACCTCCGATGCTGGTTGTGCAATTAGATCACAGCCCCAGTTTACATGTACTGTCACTCTTAAGACAATTCTAGCCATAATATTGGTACATCCTAATGTATTACCTGGTTTGCTGTCTCTGCTGTATACCCTATAAGAACTAGAAGATACATTTATTATTAGCAAAATTATTTCAAAATCGAGGCCTGAACTTTAAAGTACTGGTTTTAAATCGTTTTGCATTGACTTTTCTTTCTTTCTTTTTATTTTTTTATATAAGTAGCATCATTTTGGCAACTGATTAAAAAGTAATGAATCATTCCCCACAAGCTAGCATTTTCCAAGTCCGTCATCCATCCCTGGTCCCTTGGCCTAGTCTGAGGAATGTGTTTTCTTGTGCAGGAGCCAACGTGCACGCCACCACCGCGACAGGTGACACGGCCCTCACATACGCCTGTGAGAATGGACACACTGATGTGGCTGACGTGCTGCTCCAGACCGGCGCTGACCTGGTGAGTCCCCCTTTCCCCAGTACAGGCGCACGGCTACTTGACTAATTAACGTTACGTCAGTGTCATGACTGCTCACTCATGCCATGCCTTCATTTCAAGATGGATGGCCTGTTATGATTGACTATCAAATGCATGACAGACTTGGCCAACTATGTACAGGAACATTAGTATCTGCTACAGAAGGTGTCTTTATACATACTCATACATTCATACATTGTTGATATTACATAGCCACATTTATTCTGCTCTTATATCGTTACTGCTAATACACTGCACATATTTATATTTAATTTATATTGCTCTAAACCACCTTCTATTTGCCAACTGCATACTACTGTCTACACTGCACTATATGTCTATTCTTGTATATCACACTATTCCACTTTCTGATTTTTTGCACTTCTGGATAGACGCAAACTGCATCTTGTTGTCTTTGTACTTGTACTCCTCACAATGACAATAACGTTGAATCTAATCTTTAAGGAGAATTTTGGGCTACAGGGCTGTTGCATCTCTGTCGTTTCCTGGTCTTAACGAGTGCTCTCATGTCTGTCCCCTAGGAGCACGAGTCCGAGGGAGGCAGAACTCCGCTAATGAAGGCAGCGAGAGCGGGACACCTGTGCACTGTCCAGTTCCTGATCAGCAAAGGTGCGTCTATGGCCTGCTAACCTACTGAAGCGCTTCACTCAGCTGAGCTGTAGTTCTCTCTTGGTGTGCTGCGCAGGAGGGCGCAGCTGTTGTGTGTGTGTCCTGGTTACTCATGCTGCTCGTGTGTGTCTTTCTGTGTGTGTGTGTGTGTCTTTCTCTCTGTCTGTTTGTGTGTGTGTGTGTCTTTCTGTGTGTGTGTGTGTGTGTATGCCTTTCTGTGTGTGTGTGTGTGTGTGTGTGTATTTGCCTGCCTGCAGGTGCGGATGTCAACAGGGCCACAGCTAATAATGACCACACAGTGGTGTCCCTGGCCTGCGCCGGAGGCCACCTGGCCGTGGTGGAGCTTCTGCTGGCTCACGGAGCCGACCCCACGCACAGACTGAAGGTGCCCACAGCTCACAGCTCACCCTCCGCACATCTCCCCACCTCCGCTGACACGGATGATTTAGAACAAATAACCACATGCAAATAGGGATAGTGTGACTAGTGTTATAAGTGTTATATGTGTACTTTTGTGCAGATTAATGAATTAATTTAAACAAAAGAGAGGAAAGCAATGCCCAGAGATGATGTGTTTCACTTAGGGGAAGTAAAGAAAGAGACTTGCAAGAAATGTAGCACACTTTAGTAGGGATGTACAGTAAAGGAGAAATGAATAGGGATGAGTTCTTACTCCATTCTCAGTTGGAACCCTGTTTGAACTGACTCACAGAAGCGAGACCGTTTTAACTGTTGTGTTTTTTGTTTGTGTTTTGTTAGGATGGCTCCACCATGTTGATTGAATCTGCTAAAGGTGGCCACACTAACGTGGTGTCCTACCTCCTGGACTACCCAAACAACGTCCCCACCACAGAGATGTCCCAGCTCACGCCTCCCTCTCACGACGCGTCCCAGGTGAGGACCACGTGTCTGTAGGAGCACAGCCTACTCTACTCTAGCCTGCTGAGGACATGGGTCCAAGATTAATGGTGTTTTTAAGTGGCTTAAGGTAGTATTAGTGTTAGAGCTAACGGCCGGAACAGTGGCACCTGGTGACAGGTCTGGGTAATGGAAACAGATGTGGTTGCCAGGTAAATATTTCCGAGGGTGTTATGTAAAGTGTGGCTGTGACCTTTTCTGCAGTCCGGGACTTCAGTGAGCACCAAAAAAATGGCTTTACTGGAATACCTTTGCAACTAACTACTTGGTTAGGGATGTAAAAAGGAATATTGATACGCTTGAGTATTTGTCTTGTGATGCTATGTCATCACTGCTGATATCAGAATAAAACACAGTATATCACTATATATAATAATATACCAATAAAATATTAAACCGTTACCCCTGTGATGGTATAGAGTATCACTAGAATCCTGCCAATCCACAGCCCTGTTTATGACCCCGAGTTCCTCCTCGTCTGTTTCTCAGGCCCCCAGAGTTCCATTCCAGGCCCTGGCCATGGTGGTGCCTCCCCAGGAACCAGACAGAGTTCCATCCAGCTCTTCGCCTGTCTCAAGCAAAGGTGGGTGGAGGACACATGAGATGCTTCATCCCCTTTAAATTAGAAATGTAACAGTCTGGCTTTAGAACGTAAAAGGCCTTACCATGTATTGGTTCTACCTGTGCGCCCAACACATTAGCTAATCAACCTGGCTTAAAGGTGCTCTAAGTGATGTTGTGATGCCGGTGTTTTTAAGCTAAAACATTTTTTTTTACACTGTAAAACAGCTTGGTCCAACCTGGACCATAAAAACATAACAAACTGTTCCAGTCAATCAGATGAGATGCGCATTAAGGAGAGTTTCAGTTCCCGGGGAGTGAGTGCTAGCTCTCTCGTTTTATTTGAACGTCAACAGAAGTGATGTTACCCAACATCGCTTAGAGCACCTTTAAGAATTATGCTAGTTAGAATCAGCTGATTTAGTGAATGGTTGGAACCAAAATGAAATGTGGTCGGACTTTTACTTTCTGAAGCCGGACCCTTTGTCATCTTTTTTGTATTTCATTATAAGTTTAGTATATGCTCTTTGCACTGCTGATATCAGAAAAAATCACATTATATAATCATACAACAATAATATGTTAAACCGTAACCCCTGTGATGGTATAGTAGATAGACAGATCTATCAGTCTAATTTGTAAGTCTGTAAGTTGTAATTGTTTCCCCCCCTCTCTCTCCCCTCTCCTCAGGCATGTCCAAGCAGCGGCTAGCCCAGCTGCAGAGCACGCCGGGCGGCCTGGACGCGGACCTGCTGCAGCCCTTCCACCCGTACCAGCAGCCGCTGGAGTGCATCGTGGAGGAGACGGAGGGCAAGCTCAACGAGCTGGGCCAGCGCATCAGCGCCATCGAGCGCGCCCAGCTCCAGTCGCTGGAGCTCATCCAGGGCGAGCCGCTCACCAAGGACAAGATCGAGGAGATCGAGGAGCTGAAGAAGAGCCGCGAGGAGCAGCTGCAGAAGAAGAAGAAGATCCTCAAGGAGCTGCAGAAGGTGGAGCGCCAGCTGCAGCTCAAGACGCAGCAGCAGTTCACCAAAGAGTACATGGAGGCCAAGGGGCCCAAGGGCGAGGCCGGGCCGGCGGCAGGGGCGGAGGAGCCTGGCGCCCCCCTGCCCGGGCAACCACCCCAGCTGGGCACCGACGACACCGCCACCGGCGTCGCCTTGGACGGAGAGGGGCAGCCCGACTACTGCAACCTCATCCCGCCCATCGACGACGACGAGGTGGAGGAGCTGGAGGACGAGGAGGCGGACGGGGACGAGGCCGGCGACGTCGTCGGCGGCGAGTACCCCAAACTCCCGCAGGTGGACACGATCCTTTACCGGGAGTCGTCCCAGCAGCCGCCGCCTCCCCCTCCTCCCCCTCCTCCTCCCGCGCTGCCACAGCAGCCGTCCTCCCCGGAGCTGCAGGAGCTGCAGGAGCTGCAGGAGCTGCAGGAGCTGCAGCCCCCCCCGCTGCCGGCGTCCAGCTTCGTCCCCATCCAGCCGCTGGCCACGCAGCAGTCCACCGACTTCGCCAGCAGCGGCGGCATGGAGTACCCGTGCGCCGTGGACGGCGGCAGCCCCGAGCTGCAGAGGGCCATGCTGGGGCAGCAGCTGGGCACCGGCCTCCTCAGCCAGGTGCCCGACGGCCTCATGGTCGCTTCGCCCGCGCAGACGCTCACCGACACGCTGGACGACATCATGGCAGGTGGGTCATCGTTTCCCCGTCTGATGCTTACAGACGTGGCTCTAGCTTGACCCCCGCAGCCAACATGACAGACAGCATCAGAACTCAGGGAACCCTTGTACTAGCATGGAGGGAGGTCCTAATAACCCTGCTAGTGCAAGGCATTTGGATGACGAGTTTTTCAAAGCTAGCAGCACTGATGTACCTTAACCTCTGAAGTAACATATCCTCATAAATCTGTATAGATATCACACACCACACCTAAGTGACCTATAGCATGACCTGGTCCTGTGTTGTTGGCTGTGCTCTTCATAAATCTGATATATAGATAAATCTGTATAGATGTCACACACCATACTTAAATGACCTATATGCAGTAGCATGACCTGGTCCAGTGTTGTTGGCTGCGCTCCTAACCCATTCACCTCTGTGCAGCAGTGGGTAGCAGAGTGCCTATGATCGACACTACAACCTCCCCCACGCCTCAGCACCCAGGACAGGCACCCATCAGCGCCACGTCGCCCTCTGTGATGGCCCTCTACCCTACCGTGGACATCGACGCCTACGTAAGATCCCCTCAACCCCCGTCCTGTGGAACAGTGGCACACTTGCATGACTTGCATGACTTGTTTGAGTAATGTCACCACAATCACAAGGCTGTACACCTGATACTGATTACTCCTAGATATTTAGGAACTCTAGAACAAATGCTTTATTTCTGGCAAAGTCAGTCAAACAGCTAGACTGTATCTAGTTATTTTACCAACACACTATCCTACTTAAATCTTATTTCCTGCGGTTTGTCAAACAGCATTATCAGAATTAAACGGCATTATCTTTCCAAGATCTGAGAATCTGGCTTAAGAACTAGAAGGCAGCGGTCATTCCATGCAAAATAGACCAATAAAAACATTTAAAGAATGATAAGCACCGCTTGAACTTTTGCTGCATGTTGCTCCTGTTATCCAGTTCTTATGGTCAACAGAACAGGTCATGTGAATACATAGAGGGCTTTTGTCAAATCGGCTATCTGATATCTTTTTACAGTGTACTAGCTGATGTGTATGAGATACCTTTTTTTTTTTTACCATGTTTCAGTAGCCCAAAACAAAGTTGTGTAATAACCTTAGCAATGTGTTGGTAGTTCTCAAGGACACTGGGTTCAGCTAAATGCGTGTGTGTGTTTTTGTGGACTAGACGGAGAGCAATCACGACACAGCGCTCACACTGGCATGTGCTGGAGGCCATGAGGAGCTGGTATCAGTGCTCATCACACATGGGTCCAATATCGAGCACAGGGATAAGAAGGGTAAGCATCAGTGTGTGTGTGTGTGTGTGTGTGTGTGTGTGTGAGATCCTGTGTGCGCGTGTGTGTTGTGCTGAATGTCTGTCTGTCTGTCCTTTTGTGTGTGTGTGTGTGTGTGTGTGTGTGTGTGTGTGTGTCTGACTGACTACTGACTATGTGTGTCCTAATCTTCTCTCTCCTGTTTCAGGCTTCACCCCTTTGATCCTGGCTGCCACAGCAGGACATGTTGGTGTTGTGGAGATCCTGCTGGATAAAGGAGGGGACATCGAGGCCCAGTCCGAAAGAACCAAAGACACACCTCTCTCCCTGGCCTGCTCCGGGGGGCGACAGGAGGTGTGCACTCTCTCTCTCGCAACACACACACACACACACGCACACACACACACATAGAGAGTACATCTCAGGTCATGCCATATGACATGTGGTCTCTCCATATCCATCGCCATGTTATTGCACTGTAGTTAAAAGCTATTGGAGACCAGCTTTATAAAGTGGCTCACTCCTGTCTTGCTTGTGGCAGGTGGTGGAGCTGCTGCTGCTTCGTGGGGCCAACAAGGAGCACCGCAACGTGTCCGACTACACGCCCCTCAGCCTGGCAGCCTCGGGAGGCTACGTCAACATCATCAAGATCCTCCTGAACGCTGGAGCAGAAATTAACTCCAGGTACCATGACTAAGCCCCCCCCCCCCCAGCCCTCTGTTCCCCAGCCCCCTGCGCGCCCCAGGCATCCAGCTGCCAGTCTAACTGTCAGCATGCATCAGACACCCTTCTATCAGTTTAGGTCGTCTCATCTGAAAAGTTGCCCCTCTGTTCTGACGTGACGTTATTGAAGGTAACAATAACTGAGTGGGATAAGACTATGATGCGTAGGTTTAATATTGGCTGGTGAACACAGCATAGATTGACATTTAAATGAGTGGACTCATGCAGCATTTGTGTCCAACATTTTTATCCACCATTATTGTCATTAACATTTTTGTTAGTAGAAACGCTCCATTGCTTTCAGTGAGAATTTGCCATGTTCATTTTGATCAAGTTGATAATGATGGGTTTTACTGCACTTTTTACTGCGCTACTTACTAAATGCTTTATGGCGCTATTGGCACTACTGCACATAATAATCTAATAATCATCATAATCATCATCGTCATCGTTATCATCATCATGATGACTGTACTCATAATAAAACCCCTCAGTAATCATCATGATAACATTATGTTTAACAAAATTGGCATAAATGGAGGTTTGTAGAGAGATCATTAAAGTTGAGTGTTTCTCCTGCAGGACGGGCAGTAAGCTGGGCATCTCTCCTCTGATGCTGGCGGCCATGAACGGGCACGTGCCAGCGGTGAAGCTGCTGCTGGACATGGGCTCGGACATCAACGCCCAGATCGAGACCAACCGCAACACGGCGCTCACGCTGGCCTGCTTCCAGGGCCGCGCCGAGGTGGTCAGCCTGCTGTTGGATCGCCGGGCCAACGTGGAGCACCGCGCCAAGGTCAGCCTTAATGCCCGTTTCACCTCAGTACCCTCTCCCCCCCCCCCCCCCCCCCCCGCTGGGCTTGTTTTAATGCCTGGCCACACTGCAGACTATATCCGTAAAGACAACTGTAATTTTTACTATTAGCGCTAACTGTCGGTAGCAATGTGGACTGCCGTTTGCGCTCTCTCACCACCTTCCTCTCGCAAGTCTCCAGTCATCATCCAGTCTTGGATTAACAAAAGTTCTCAGATTGATGTATGTTTGGCAGTTAACATGTCAGCTGAGATCTCTCTCTTGGTGCGTAATAAACGACTTGTCGGAATCATAAGAGGTCTGTAGCAGCCAGTCACCTCACAGTCCTCATATGCCTCCTCTCGTAGACGGGTCTAACTCCGCTCATGGAGGCAGCGTCGGGTGGCTATGCGGAGGTGGGCCGGGTGCTGCTGGACAAGGGTGCCGATGTGAACGCCCCTCCAGTCCCCTCCTCCAGGGACACGGCTCTCACCATCGCGGCAGACAAGGGCCACTACAAGTTCTGTGAGCTTCTCATCATCAGGTCAGTTCATTTCCCATCGCATAAACATTGAAGTTTGATACAAACATACTGTGCCCTGTGTTAATGCCCTGTGGTTTTGGTACAGGTTGCTCAAGATTGCTAGCCTGGAAGCCAGCCCGATAACCCTGGCCACAAAATTTGAGGTCGGGGAATTCGGTCTGGACTTGTTCCAATGGGAGGCAGCTATGCCTGAACCAGAGAAGTCAATATCACCAATCAAATTGTATGGGCGGGCTTTATTCGATGATGGACATAGCAATATTTTGTTTACGTAAAATAGTCGTTGTCACTAGAGAAGCTATAGCTTACATTTAGATGTCATGGTTGTGTCTGTTGTGGCTACATGATGCCTATTGACAGTGCAAAAACGTTCAAAAGCAAAACTGAAACAGCGAAAAGAAGGATGTTTTGGTTTAGGATCCACTGTAGACTATCTCGTTGCTCTGATTGGTTAGGTGTATCCAATTGAGTGCAGAGGCATTTTTCCCGTTTGAAGCACATAATCACATCCCAATGGAGCAGCATTAGACTCAAATTCTGACTAGAATTGAGCATGACTGCGTCAGGCTTCAAAGTTACATGTTTAATTCCTCTCCTTCCGCCTTTGCAGAGGGGCCCACATTGACGTTCGTAATAAGAAGGGGAACACTCCCCTATGGCTCGCTGCGAACGGCGGCCATTTTGATGTGGTCCAGCTGCTAGAGCAGTCCGGTGCTGATGTCGACGCTGCAGACAACCGCAAGATCACCCCCCTCATGGCCGCTTTCCGCAAGGTGAGACTTGTCTGTCTGGCATGTCTATCGACTCCTCTCTGGTACCACCAGAAAGCTCTAGCTAAGAGAAACTATGTACACATTAGACGATGCTATCCCAAATTATGTGTGGGCACACTGCCACCTAGCTGTAGACCTAACCTGTTGATCTCATTTTCAGGGCCACGTGAAAGTTGTGCAATACTTGGTGAAGGAGGTGAACCAGTTCCCCTCTGACATAGAGTGCATGAGATACATCGCTACAATTGCGGATAAGGTATATACATACAGTCATTGTATTCATCCTTTACATTCCCCTCCCATAGTTTACATAGCATACATTGTGCTGTATAATAGTGGATTATGTAAACGGGGGGGCCTGTGGGTGCTGTGTGCTCATGGCTTCTGGGCTTGGCTGTAAACCTGCTGCGTGCTCCCCACGTTGCAGGAGCTGCTGAAGAAATGCCACCAGTGCATGGAGACCATCGTCAAAGCAAAGGACCAACAGGCGGCAGAGGCCAACAAGAACGCCTGTATCCTCCTCAAAGAACTTGACCTGGAGAAAGTAAGTACACTGTCAACAGTGTTTGCAGACTCCTAGACAGAACTAGACTAGACCATTGGAAGGCATTATGCGAGAAAAATGCAATATTGGAAAATGCCAATTTCATAGCAAAACTCCATGAAAAATGCGGTATTGGAGTTATATGGTTCTGTGCTTTGTGTGTATGTAGTCACGCGAGGAGAGTAAGAAGCAGGCCCTGATCGCGAAGCGAGAGAAACGCAAGGAGAAGCGCAAGAAGAAGAAGGAGGAGCAGAAGCGGAAGATGGAGGAGGAGGAGGCCAAGGTGAAGGAGACCTTCGACGTGCAGGACGAGGAGAAAGATTCCGCAGAAGGTTTGTAGCTTTTTTCCTCCTCTCACGGGGCGGTCTCCCTAAAAGGTAGCAAAACCCAACAGTACACTAAGTTTGTACAGCAATGCTAAAGAGACCTAAAAGACCAACTAGAGTTCCATCTGCAAATCTGCAAAATTGTAATCATTCCATTATCTTTCTCAGGGGCCCTTAAAACCCTCCACCATTGCCCAGAAACTCATTTCCAGTGTGTATTCTTTAGGTGTTTACTGTTGCTAGGTTACCAAACTGTCTGCCAGCCCTTCCTTTCTGTAATGTTGTTTAATGCGTCGTCATGTGTTAGTCTTAATCTGTCCCAACGTTTGCTGTGTCCTGATTTTAATCGGCGCTGTGTGTTCCATGGTGTCTCTCTGCAGAGGCGGAGGTGCCCATCGAGCCCCCCAGTGCCACCACCACCACCACCATCGGCATCTCTGCCACCTCGCCCACCTTCACCTCCGCCTTCGGCAAGAAGCGCGCCAGCCTGACCACCATGCCCAGCGCCGGCCGCAAGAACAAGAACAAGAAGCTGAAGGAGGCGCCCTGCGGCGGCGTCAACGAGCCCATCATCCTCCAGGACCCGCAGGTGGCGCCGGCGCAGCAGAAGGCCGACAAAAACAAGATCAACGGCGAGCCTCGGGGCGGCGGGGCGCCGGGCGGCACCAGCGACTCGGACAACCTGGACAGCGGCGACTGCAACAGCGAGAGCAGTAGCGGCAGCGGCGGCGGGAGCAAGAGACACGAGCTCAGCGACGTCCCTTCGTCCTCATTCTCCTCCTCCTCCTCTTCCTCCTCCTCCTCCGCTCCCCCGGGTCCGGCCAAGATGCAGTCTCCGCCGGAGAAGCACCACGGCCTGACCATGCAGATCTCCAGAGAGGAGAAGCTCACCCCGTCTAAGCCACAAAAGTAAGGCGGTGTACCCTATTCGTAGAGTAGTCAAATCTGAAGCATTGGTGCTAGCGCTACAAAACATCAGTGAGTCATAAGTTGATGATACACAACAAGGCAGCCTTTTGAGCAATGCTGCGGGGGAAATATTGTTTTTCTGGCACAATCTCATAGATAAAGGGTAATTACTGTTTTCTGCAGAACTTGAATCATCAGTAGGCATGTGTAGGCATTTATGTGTTTTGCGGTTGCCAGGCAATGCTCAAAAAGCTGCTCCAGGTATTATTACCTTTTATTTAGACCATAAAATGAACTGATGAGGCACAAGCCCATTGGGAATACGCTGTTGGGCATAGTGCTACCCTTCTACTGTATAAACACAACGCTGTATTTCCCCAGGGTCCATGATGTGGAGTCTCACAGTTCTTCGTTCTCATCTGTGAAGACAAATTCACTGCCCATCACCTCACCAAACAACAAGATGAACCTCACCAGCCCCAAAAGGGGTCAGAAGCGAGAGGACGGCTGGAAAGAAGTTGTTCGCAGGTAAGCTGAGAACGATTATGGTGGAAAAATAGTTAAAAACGTACAAAGTAGTTTTGGTCTCAAAAAAGATTGTAGTATAGTAGTAGAGAGAACTACTACTCTCTAGTAGTAGAGAGAACAGTCAACGTGCTAAAGACAGTTTGTCTCTAGTTAAGATGTATGATTTTTTTTGCATTCATTAAAATGAGAAATTCGTTTTGGCAGCACAGATTCTTTTTTATTTATGTGATGTGATGTGATGTGATTTGATGTGATGGCTATGAGACTCAGTAATTGATGAACTGTCCTGACAGTTGCTCTGTCTCCAGATCGAAGAAGCTCTCGGTCCCGGCCTCCGTAGTCTCCCGCATCATGGGCAGAGGAGGCTGCAACATCACGGCCATCCAGGACGTGACGGGCGCGCACATCGACGTGGACAAACAGAAGGACAAGAACGGGGAGAGAATGATCACAATCAGGTAAAAATCCATCCTATTGCTATCACTCTTTCTTTACTGTTTTAATGCATTTGTTGCAACATTATTCCATTATTCCGCCTTACGAATTGGAATAAGATAATGAGCACGTTCATAGTTAATATTGTTCTGACTCATCCTTGGATTTCTTGAAAGGCTCGATACGAGTGCAGTTATAGTTTCAGGCGTGGTGCCTGAATTCAGGCCTGAGCTCGGCTATGTATGATGTCAGGAAGCTGTTCTCTACAGTATATTGTCTTTGAATGTATTTGATAATTTCAGGCACAGATCATTTCCTGTCTATCAGCCCTGTAGTTTACTCTACATGTTCAGTTGTCAGATCTGAAGCGTTGGTAGCACTACAGGCTCTGTATATGATTATCATTGTTATGATTTCTGTTCCTCTAGGGGAGGCACAGAGTCCACTCGACATGCCGTGCAGCTGATCAATGCCTTGATCCAGGACCCGGCCAAGGAGCTGGAGGACCTGATCCCGCGCAACCACATCCGGCAGCCCGGCACGAGCACCCGCATGGGCTCCACGCACACCACCTCCACGGCCTCCAGCACCACCGTGGCCAGCTCCAGGGGGCTGCCCCCCGCCGTGCCGCCCTCCGCCTTGTCCTTCCAGTCCGCGGCCGCCGCCAACGCCCAGCAAGCGGGCAAACTGGGGAAGAACATGACGTCGGCGTCAGGCGTGCGGCCTCCGTTCGTCTCGCTGCCGCTGGCCTACACGCACCCCCAGCTGGCGCTGCTGGCCATGCAGCAGATCCGCCACCCGCGGCTGCCCATGGCGCAGTTCGGCGGCACCTTCACGCCCTCGGCCAACACGTGGGGCCCGTTCCCGGTGCGCCCCGTGAGCCCGGGGAGCGCCAGCGGCTCACCCAAACACAACGGCGGCATCGGCGGCACGACCGCCCCTCGGCCCTCGCCCGTGGGCAGCGGGCATCCCGAGCACGCGTCTCCCTCCGTCGTCGGCGTCAACACCACCCCCACCACGCCCGTCTCCGCGGCCGCTCCGCCTACGTCTGCCGCCCTGGTCACACACACGCCCTCCTCCGCCAGGAAGCAGCTCTTCGCCGAGCCCAAGGCCGGGAGCGCTCAGCCGCCCGCGGTCACAGCCCCAGCCGCCAGCAGCGTCCAAGCTGCCCAGACGCCCACCACGCCCGTGACCTTCGCCCCGACCGTGCGCAGGACCCCGCCTCTCCCTCCCGCCTCCTTCACCTCCCCTGCGCAGCAGCAACAACAACAACATCAACAACAACATCATCATCAACAACAACAACAACAACAGCAGCAGCAGCAGCCCACGCCCAGCAAGATGGAGCCTACTTTCTCCAACGGCAAAGACAAGCCCCTGGCCGAGCTGTCCACACCCGCTGCCTCCACCCAACCGGATGGTCCCGTCGCCCCTGCGCCCCTACGCTCCTCCCCGACGCCCCAGCCCACCCAGGGAGACGTCCGGCAGCAGATGCCCTCGGGTTACTCGGCTGCCGACTCGGCCTCCGTCGCCGTCTCCCAGGCCTGCGCTCCGCTGCCGGTCTCTCGGCCCATGCCCACCAGCACCCACAACAGCATCCACACCAGCATGAGCGCCACCGCGTCCCATTACGCCACGTCTGCCCCTGGCGCGCCGCACCGCATGCAGAACGCCGCCTCCGTCTACCCCATCGGCGCCGGGGTGCCCATGCAGGAGCAGCAGGCCGTGTTTGTGCCCCCGGGTCCCCCGCAGGAGCTGCACAAGCCTCAGCCCAACCAGTCGCCCATTCGCATGGTGCCCCCTCCACTCCCCACCTCCACCCACAACGTGGGCATGATGAACGGCTCCCACATGCACCCCCACGGAGCTAAAGCCCAGATGCCGCCAAACTTCGGCCCCAACAACCTCTTCAATCACTTTGGGAGCATCTTCGAGAGCAACCAGGTGGGCCACAATCAGGTGTGGGGCGGCTGTCAGCTGCCCAACCGGACGCCTCCGGAGCAGAACTACAACGCCCAGCCCGCCTACGTGGACGATGCTGGACAGCTGGACGGTGTCATGAACCAGGGAGACAACTCCAAGGCGCCAGGCTACCGTTGTGCCCCCCAGAAGATGGCAACACACAGCCCCATTGGTGAGAGATGTTAACAGCCCCCACTCTAAAAATCACATGATTAGAATGAAACCTCTGTCAGTAAATTGCAATCCTCCATTACTGCAAAAACAGATCATATTGTTATTATTCTGCTGTACTGTAGATTAGATCACATCTTAAGTGCCATCACCAACATAGTTTAGACCTGCCATTTCAGTAACAGCCAGTTCTGTCTTTCAGTTAAAATATCGTCCGTTATCACAGCCTTTTTGATTAATCCAGAATCGTAGACTTTTGCGCATAGCTGATAAGAGTTTTGAAATGTACGCTTGCATATGAATGTGTCTCGGTGGTGGAGTGCTCACTGAACATGTGACGTGCCTTCTGTGTCCACTCAGGAATGCACCATGTGGATCCCACGGGCTCCTCGGGCATGTCGTCCTCCACGGCGCTCACCAGCTACACCACCAGCATCACGGGCAGCCCAGTGTTCCTGCAGGGCTCGGCCCCGGTGGGCCCCCCCTCCTTCAGCCGCCAGCACTTCTCCCCCCTCCCCTGGGGCGCCTCGTCCTCCTGCAAGAGAATCAGAGGCAAGGGCATCCATCCATCCATCCATCCATCCATCCATTCATTCATCTGTCCATCCATTTGTCCTGTCATCTAGTCATTTATTTATCCAACCACCCATTTATCCATCTATCCATCATTAACCTTACTAATGGAACAGTAGCCCAGAAAAATGCCTCCCAAAGTGCCCGTCGTTAAGTCCCCGTGAATCACCCTCGTGCTCTCTTGTCTCTGTGTGTGCCATTAGGTGAGTCTCCGGTGCCCTCCGTGTCCACGGGGAACGCGTCTCCTCTCTGCACGGCTGCCGTCATGCCGCAGATGCCACCGAAGGCCATCAGCAGTGCCAGCCAGCAGGACCGTAAAGTGCCCCCGCCCATCGGGACAGAGCGCCTGGCCCGCATACGGCAGACCGGCTCGGTCAACCATACCATCCTGCCCGCCAGCTACACGCCAAATGTAGGGCAGGGAGGCATCTGGTCCTTTGGTGTGGGCAGCGCCACTGGTGAGTTACAGATTGATAGATGGACGTTCACTCTACCGTACGTTTTGGCAGTAGTGCAGTTTGTAGTAGGGGGGGTTTATAATGACACGGTCAGACTTTTAGAGCTTTATTTATGCCAGGATTTTGTCCTTTGCCTGTCATTTAAATTAGTGTCCTTGGTACTGCAGTAGATTGAGTGGGTAATGTGTTCTGATGTGGCGTCTCCCTGGTCTCTTCTCCTTTGCAGAGCCCATGGCTGGGTGGTCACAGCCGCTGATGGGAGGGCACATGATGCCCCAGCAGCTGGCTGACCAGTCCGCCTTCTCCCAGCACCAGACCATGGAGCGTGACGACACGGGCATCGTGGCCCCATCCAACACCTTCCACCAGCCCGTGCCCACCAACTACATGGATTTCCCCAAGGTTCGACAGCGTCGCCGATCTCCGACTAACATGTTTACCTAGCAAACACTTTTAAGCGACTTAGAATATCATGATGTAATAGCAATAAACAATTGCCACAGACTCTCCCGTTCGTTGATTTTCATCGATTCTTCTGGCTTTGGTGTCTCTCTAGGGTTTGCCCATGTCTGTGTATGGCAACACGATGATGCCGCCTCACCCGCCGTTGGCAGAGGCCCCAGGGGGCACCATGTACAACGGTCTGCATGCCGCCGACCCTGCGTGGAACCCCATCCTCAAAGTGGTGCCCAATTCGGCCGAGAACTCTGATCCTCAGCAGGTAGGAGCTTTGGACCCGCAGAGCTTGGTCTGATAAAGCAAGCCATTGTTTTCTCTCAGCAAGCAATTCCCTGTTGTGCATAGTTTGCACAGTTAAGCAGTGCCAAAAAGCATATTTGTACTCACTCACAGGGATGTGGGTCACAGAGCATGTGGTTTAATGGTGTCAATATACTAATCTCTCACAGATGCCATTTCATTGAAAGCAGCGGTTTGGTTTCTGTCTTTGTAGCCCAAATCAATATCTGTGTGGCAGGATTGTGGACGCTGTTTTCCTGATGAGATCTTGTCATTTCAGGTCTGGACTGGGACCTGGGCTCCTCATGTTGGAAGTGTACACCTGAATCATGTCAACTAAACACAAACCTAGCTGGTAAATAGTAGGACCAGTGAGAGGAAAGTAGGAAAAAGAAAAGAATGAAATTAGAAAAAACAAGATTTACACAGTGACAGAAGACTTTAACCTAAGCGTATCCCCAAATTACAAAATTATACTTTAAAAATTGACTTAGACACCTTTTGATGTGCCTGACTGAAAAAAAGAGACAGACAGAAAGACGGAAAGGATTAAAAAAAAAAAAAACCTCTGACGTGGGCTTTGAAGCATTTACTCTTGTCTATGAACAAACCAACTGCCTGTTTAACAGGATACATTCTCTGCATAGTATAGCCATTTTGACATAAGAAGCCCACGTATAGTGGGGCTGGAGGGCTCAGTAGGTCTGTGCACTATTTATACCCAGCCATGACCTAGATGATTACTCACGGAGAGAAATCAGACCTTTAGAAAGGTAAATACATGTATAATTGTTTACATACTGAAAAAAGGGTTAAAAAATGAGAGTAAATTTCATGTCGTATAGTGGCTCTACTTTATGTAGCCTGTATTAATGTGAAATATTTACCTTAATATTCAATAAAGATGTTCATTAAGATATTCAGTAACATCAGCTGTCTTGGCTGTCATTGGGGCGGGGGTGTGTGGCGGGGTGGGATCATACACTCTGCTTGTTAATGGGGTTTGGGGGTGTTTTACTTTGTGTCTGTACTTACTGTTGGTCAGCGGGGAAATAGCAGGATTAGATGGTTAGAGTTTAGTGTGACAGCCGCATGCATAGGGCAAGAGGTTCCACTTTGATGGACCGTAAAGGAAGAGACTTCCACTCTATAGCTATTTGTCTGTATACGCCTATATAATGTAGATATCTATATATGCATACTGTCCCATTTAAAGTGATTCAAGCCAAGCTAGATGTACCAAATAATCAAGTTAAAAAAAGAGAGAAAAAAAATGTGGTTACTGTACTGTTTGTCTGTATTAAATATGCTACAAATCTGTTTCTTTAGTTTGTCTGAAGAACTAGCTCTTTGATGGGCAGTGATGAAATTGACAAGTACCTGGTCTATTGGTTAAAGTTGTTGTACCTTGATATTCAGACTTCATAAGTAACATGACTGTAACATAATGTGATATGCCTGACAGATTTGCAAAACGTCAAAGGTCTGTTTGAGAGCCTAAACACTTTTAACCCTCTCTGGGAGTAAACAGGAAGTCAGTTGCACGTGGCTGGCAACAAAGTTTTACAGTTTCATAACACTGTAATCTGAGTAGCAGAACCTGAAACCTAATGATGTAACATCCAACCTTAGAATCCAACTCTGATGTGAGCCTTTTATCGTATGAAGACAAAAAGAAAAAAAAGGTGCAGTCAACATTTCCCTTAAACGAGTGAATAAGCGGTCACGAGTTAGAACTGAATTTGAAAAGTTGTGTGTTCTTGTAGATTACGGTGTGTAGTCGTGCATTAATATTTCGTGGCAGGGTGATCATTAACGACAGCAGGTGTTGGATTGTTGAAACTGAAGTGCAGAATGATGTGAAGTGCAAGGATGTTTACACACCAGATACAAGGACGATACACAAACAATGACCTCACTCGATTGCGACATCCGATATAGCCCCGCCCTTTAAAGCTGTTCTCTTATATCTCCAGCACGTGCTCTGTTTTCTGCACATTAATCTGCGTCTGCATCCTACGTTCCCTGTAAGTAAAGCACGGCTCCTAAGGTATTTGTTTGGTGTCGGAGTTTACGCGTGTTGAAGAAGAACATTTATCCATAACATCAAAGACGTAGTTCTGAAGTTTTCATAACAGCTCAGCTCAAAAATGTACTCCAACGGCACCATTGTCCCAAGCTGTCCTATTCCAAGTCGAGTGGTCCACCCAGAGAACTGGACACAGCTGCCTGAGCCTTTGGGTCAGACTCCCGGAGGAACTCTCTTCTCCACGACACCTGGAGGTAAGGACACCAGACGTGACACTGAAGAGTCCCATCAGCCTAACAAGGAACTTGCATAAAGTACCAATTTAGTTAGTTATCTCGCCATGCTCGTGGCGATTGCTTATTGTCCCATGGCAGGACGCCTAAACTTATTTGGAAGCAATGGCTGGAAGATTTAAAGCAATTGCGAAACTGATATACCAAGGAACTGGGATAAAGCAGTTGTTGAAAAATGTCTTTGTTGTGTATACTGAGGCAACAGACACGATTAATCCAAGTACACTATCCTATCTTGCTAATGCTGTTGTGCAGCCTTCAATTTCACTTCAGCTAGAAAAGGGATGTTTTGCCTTTAACGTGATTGTCACATAAGGGAAGTAATCATTTTAGCATGATGGTATCTACACTTGGGGATCAGTAAAGATTCTGTCTGTCTGCCTCTCTCTCTGTCTGTCTGTCTGTCTGTGTGTAACAACTTTATCACTTTACTGACATGTGTAAAATGTGTGGACTGGACTGGTGAATAAGAACCAGATTTGAATTGCATACCTGCTATGTCACTCGAGATAATATTATTTAGCAAACTACTGCAATTTAATCTGTATGGTTAGATTCTGTACTCAGGCAAAAAAACGACAACAACAACAACAAAAACAATTCTCAACAGGAACCAGAATTATCTACGACAGGAAGTTCCTGCTGCACTGTAGGAGCTCTCCGTTGGCACGCACCCCTCCCTCCAGTTTACCCCAGATACCTGGGGTCACCATGCCCACGCAGCACCCCATGGGGAAACTGGAAGAACAGGACGAGAGCGGCAAAGACGTCGCAGGTGAGACTGTTTCTCCCTCCCCATCCAGCTGCCTCACAGACACATGACTGGTATCACACGTGCTCAGGCACATAAGGTGTGTGTTGACAACACAGAGTTGTCAAACCACAGCCTTAGGCAGAAGTGATTCAAAATAGATTTTTTACGTCCCGTTTTGTGTTTCGTTTATATGTTTTGAGAGCCTACAGTATAGTCAGTGTGAGAGAACCTTTTTAAGTCACTGTCTCAAAACGTTCTGTGTATTTAAGTACAGGAAATATCACAAGTTGATGTTCTGTGTATTTAAGTACAGGATATATCACAAGTTGACGTCTTCAAAAGATGCACTTTTGGCCTGTGCAAATAAATGAATTCTTAGAAGACCTAGAAGGCCTATGTACATGGCAAGTTTCAAGGTTGAATGAGTAGTGTAATCAGTGAGAAAGGTAAACAGAGATACACCTGATTTGCTCGATTGGCAAAGCTCCCATTTCTCACAAGGGGAATGACTCATATGGCAATGGGTTCATTGCGTGTTCTGTGGAGGAAGGTCTCGATGACCTCTAACTTTATGAAGTTCTGAGAGCCCAGACCCTTCACTTTTGTCTCTCTCCTTCTGCAGCTGATGACAGCCAGTTTGTGATGGACATGTGAGCTGGCCAGGCTGTTTCCAACATACACGGGAGAAAACACAAGTTGTTCAACCCCCTGAGAGAATTCTTGTCTGGATATCCTCTTCTTTGAATTCCAGTGGAGAAAACACACAGTGAGATGGATTGAGTTGAAATCCACATAGCAACAGATTTTAACAATTGAAATTTGATGTCGATAGGTCAGATTGCTATCTGTAAGATGGAAGCATTAATACCTTGCTGTGGTTTGAAGATGTCCCTCTTAAGCTTTAAAATGGTGTTGGCTGCAACCTTTTCCTTGTGCCAGTAGGATTAATGTACAGGTATGATGGTGTGGTTTGAGGTGAGTTGCAGATGTTACGGTGTAATTTTATGTGAACCACAGTAAGGAGGATGGAGGCTGTGTCAGTCTTCTGTGTTACAAGAGCTATGGGAGTTTATACACCCTGTTACTCTATTTGTTTTTTCTATTTGTTTGTACACTGAGTAATAAAATATTGAATAATAAAAAGCACAATTATAATATCCCTGTTTTGTGTGTCTTTATAACCGATTGTGTACAACAAACAAGATAATCTGAAAGTGCTCCCATTACAGTTCCACTGCTCAAAACACTGTTGTATGCAGTGATTGTGCAGCACTGGTTTCCCACAGCATTCTGAGAAAAGGAAACATACCGTGATAGTCACATAAATTAATGGAGAATTAATTCTGTAGCCTCTGGGGTTCCCAGCCCTTTAGCCTATCGAATAAAAGAGTCTGCTCTAAATGGGTTGATGTGAGGAGTAATATCACGCTGCTAGTGTAAGACTACTTGACAGGAAAAAGGGGAAAACATTTCTGAAAATCATACCTTTGTATTGTTTTGATGGTGCTTCGCGTGCAGGATGCCGCCCGTGCATGCGCAACTGTAACGCAGACACGGTTCGCATGATTGATCTAAATATATGACCCAGTATTGATCTAAAATATCCGGATTGTTGAATTGATCCAGTGCAGGGAAATATGCCTTTATATGAATATGCGGACTTCGAGGTAATGCAAAGTACTGGTAACATCTGATTTGAGACAATTGAAATGTAATTATTTGTGTAGGAGTTGTATACCTCGTAACGTTTGCGACTATCGTCGTTAGCTATAACGTTAACAGTATAAGTTACAGGAACTTCCTCGTGTCCTGCACGGTCCTGCACGCCAGAAGCATCATTGAGGTTATCTCCGTACTACTCGTCCGCTTAGAATTTTCATCGTGGTCTGTGCCGAAGCGCTTATTTAAGGTGTGCAGTTTCGTTTGTTCCATGCTTGCGAATTGGCTAATTTAGCTGACGAGCTCTGAGCTGGCTCGGTTTGCAATGAGCAAATCGAAACTGATTCCCCCAGAAAGCGATACAAAATAGGCTTCCTATTCTTCCCGGTTATTGCATTTCGATGTTGTAGGTAGTAACCGGTGATTAATAAGAATGCATAGAAGTTGCAAACCAAAAGCTTTCAGGTAGCTGATATCCATTCAACAGAAAGATCATAATCTGCGTAGATACATTGCATACATGATGGTTGTGAAAGCAGCACAGGCGCTGCTGTAAACAACGCAAATGTATCTTAATCAGTACTTAAAGCTCGATGTGGTGACTTTGTCCATATACTGTCAATGCTATAGCAGAGACACTTATAACCACGACGTTACACCAAAAACACAGACACACACACACAAAAAACAATGCTTGTCCGCCATGCATAGACTCGAAGAATTTCGGGACTTCAACACGCCTCGAAGGTGCTGAGACTCCAGCAATATTAACACTATCCTACAACGAATATTATTCCCTAATGAAAATAAGTTGGTGATTGTGAACAATGTGTCAACTGTGTTGTTTGTCTGCCTGCATAACAGACGATGGTAATTAACGAACAGCTGTGAATGACCAATCAAATAAACATGCAATCCAATATTATTTTCTTTCTTTTGCCATGTATTTACAGTAGCCTACATGCAAACCATGGGTTGTATATTAAACTAAAAATACACAAAAGTTGGTTAGAACAATACTTTAGATAAAAAAAGAAAGACCTTTGTTTTGAAGTTCAATTTTGTAATATCACCCGGAAGTTTTGGTGGTGGTTATCGTTGCACCGTTCAGACTGCCCCCTGGACGGTCTGAACTCAGTTGCGCATCAGAAATAACGTTATTTCTGAATCGTTTTTCTTACGAAGGTATGAGAGTTTCTATTGTCGTGACATAGAAATGTGTGAGAAGGAAAGTGAACTTAAGATTCTATTTACTCCAGGGCACGTGGAATTAATAAAGGTGAGCTTTATCATTTAGGTGGTACACCAACACGTGCATGCTAACTAGCAGCTCATTGAAAAATAAACGCATGTCGTGTGATCATTACGTTTCGTTTAATAAGTAAAATAACTAAACTGTTGATGTGCCATACTTTATGTTTGAACGAACATTGTCGAAAGTGGAGAGTTGTGTTTTGCTGCCGTGGAATACGCCACCCCAATTGACAGGACATAGGCGTTTGTAAATATTCAGTGGGTGGACCTGTTTCTTCACCCTATAGTCAATGCAGTGGTCGTGAAAGGGTCATTCATTCTTTAGGTCTGCTCGACTGCAACGGGGGTTACGCTGCTGAAATGCCAATTTTAGGAGAATTGCTTATACTTTGTGGACTCTAATTCTGCGAGTGTGTTATGTAATGGGTTTATTTTTGGTGCAGTATCACAGGTTCTTGTGTGGTTGAATCACGTTGTTCCTCCATCAAATCGTAAACAAATGACGACAACAACAACTTTGATTAACATCCAAATCTATATAGTATTCCCTCTCAATTATAAATGTGTATACTTGCCTAGCAAATGAGGCTGGAAATAGGTAGGCTACCAAAGATATTTCTGACTGAATAGATTATCCCAGATTACACATCACAGATTGGCAAATCGCAGTGCCATGTGTGTTTTCT
The DNA here is from genome assembly GCF_963854185.1 of Sardina pilchardus. NCBI lineage: Eukaryota > Metazoa > Chordata > Actinopteri > Clupeiformes > Clupeidae > Sardina > Sardina pilchardus. The sequence goes on from NC_084998.1 coordinate 18,214,053, forward strand.
GCTCTTACATAAAGAGACTCAGTGCTTGTAGGTTGTCTGTTTCTAATTGCATGACAAACTGACAGTGTAGTGAGATACTTGGCAGTTTCAGTAAGCGCAACTTTGAAGTAACTTGAAGCACAGGTGGAATGTTGGAAATTGTGATTGTTCTTTTTACAGGAGAATGTGGCCATCCCATACAGACGTGTGCTAATAACAGGTGCCACAGGCCTACTTGGACGGGCTGTGTATAAAGAGTTCCAGAACAATGCTTGGGATGCTTTGGGTACTGGCTATTCACGGGCACGGCCTCGCTTTCTCAAGTGCAATTTACTGGATGAGGAGGCCTTGCGTTCCCTAATCCAGCAGTTCCAGGTATGTTGTTAGGGCATGCACCAAGTATTATCCCCCAGAAAGATTATATGCAATATATACGACACACACAGACACACACATACACATACATACATACATACATACACACACACACACACACACACACACACACACACACACACACACACACACACACACACACACACATATATATATACTGTATATATAAAGCAACTCTCTCTCTCTCTCTCTCTCTCTCTCTCTCTAACTATATATATATAGTAGCTTTTTACTCATGTATACTTTATTATTTTTTTCCAGCCCCATGTGATTGTGCACTGTGCGGCAGAGAGGAGGCCAGATGTGGTGGAACGGCACACTGAAGCTGCCATCAACCTCAATGTCCACGTGTCCGCCACTCTGGCTAAAGAGGCAGGTCAGTTGAACCAGTTTTAATCTCAAAACATGATGGCATGTGACAAGATGGTCCTTATGGCATATTAGGATCTGGTACACTCTGCATATACTGGTACACTCCAACATACATACTGTTGTTTAATTGCAGATGTCTTCTCATAATTGTTATTTTGCTAACTGTGTTGAAAGTGAATAGTTTTGCTCTGTATGTACTATGACACTGAGCACATGAGCTTTAGTCTGAAAGCACTGTCTACTAGAAAGAGAAGAAAACATCTAAATACATTCTGACCCTGTTTTGTGTATGTTGTTTTATTGTCTTACAGCTGGGATCTTCCTCATCTACATCAGCACTGATTATGTATTTGACGGCCGTAACCCTCCCTACGGGGAGAATGATGCCCCCAACCCCTTAAACCTCTATGGCAAATCCAAGCTGGAGGGAGAGCGAGAAGTCCTGCGACATAACCCAGGTCTGTAATCTGCCCTCATCTCCTGATTTCACATTGTCATCCAATTCCAAACAGTGGTCTGTTTGGCTTGTGGTCTATTTGCCGTCTGTGCGTTGAGGCTAGTTGTAGACTAGACACTCTTTTATCTGGTGGCGATTTTCATGAAGCTTTCTTTTATTTTTAATATTGTTCTTTTTATTATTATTATGTAAGGGAGCCCTGGGACTGATCTTAATCTATGTTGAATTGTGTGATGTGAGTGTATGTGGTTGTTTACAACCTCTCCGATGTGAATGTTGCGTAACATTGTTCCATCAATGTGTCGAATGTTATGCTGTGTGCTAGTCATTAATTGGATAATGACATTTGTTCCTGGTGGGTGTGATGTAAGCGTTTTGCTTTGGCGTGTGCCAGGCGCTGCCATCCTGAGGGTGCCCATCCTGTACGGCGAGGTGGAGCGTGTGGACGAGAGCGCGGTCACCGTTCTGTGGGACCGTGTGCAGGAGGGCGCCGACAGCTGCACCATCGACCACTGCCAGCAGCGCTTTCCCACCTACTGCAACGACGTGGCCCGCGTCTGCAGGCTGATGGCCGAGAGGAGGCAGCAGGTCAGTGGGTTTCACACACCAGCAGCTAGAGTCCCCTTATCAGAAGCCAACAAGCAGCTAGACTACCCGTTTCCTTATCGCAACTTACCGTACCAGGGCCTGGTTTCCCAGATTCGTTAAGAAACTCTTCAGCGCTAAGAACGCTCCTAAGAAGTTCTTCACTCTTAAGAGCTTCTTAACAAATTGGGAAACCCGGCCCAGGTCTATTAATCCCTCTCCAAATAGTACTTAAGTCTTTAATTACACATTAAGGTTTACTTCTTTTAACTTTTTCTTTTGCTTTCACTTGCATACACATGGTTCATACTTTGGTGTGTAGTGCACACACAGTACACATTTTTTCTTGACTGGTTTTATTAAAGCCGCCCTTGAAAGGGTTAGTTATATTTCCCCCCTCTGCTGGAGAAAGTGTGCATGCTATTTCTTATTAACTGGTGAAAAAAGTAACGATAGAGCACATGGATTTCTTTACGGAACGGTTAGCATAAGTTCAGCAGAACAATGTGGATGTTACAAGGTAAGAAACACGATTTAGAACGATTTAAAGTTCTCTGTTTCTCACTTGTCTTACTGGGACGGTAAGTTCCAATGTTGCAAGGTTGGTTTTCAGCCTGGGGACGCTAGGGGGAGGAGAGAAAGTCACCACTTTCACCGGAACAGATCAGTTAATCATCCAAATGATTTCTAAACAGGATCATTAAGTTGAAATAGTTGCCAAGTTCCCTTTTTTAAAAAAAAATCTTTGCCTTTTCTTCTAGGAGCCCTCATTGCAAGGCATATTCCATTATTCTGGTAAAGAGCAGATGACCAAATACGAGATCACGTGTGCAATTGCAGATGCGTTTAATCTACCCAGCAGTCACCTCATACCGGTAAGATTTCTTCATGTTCCTCAGTCTCATTTCCCTTGCTTATTATTACAACAGCAGAGTTTCAGACATAGGAATCTGCCTGGCCATGTTGTTGTATCCTCTTGGCTGTGTGATGGTGGGCAGTGGGTGCTGTGCTGAGCATTGAGTGATCCTTACTTGACATCCTGATACCTTAAGAGATGTGCTAGCGATAGACCGCAAGTGCCCATGGTTTCTAGCATCCTTACTAGCATGCCGACGTCCTACTGGACTCAAACTCCAAGGCTATGAATTTGACTCTGCTGCGAGACTGAATACACAGCGTAGGTCACAGCAGAGCACAGATGTAATGTGTGTGCCATCACATAACGTACAGTATGTGCAACCAAATTTTTCAAATTTTTTTCTGTATCATTACTTTCTTTTGAATCAATGTATTTTGTATGCTTTTAAAGATAACAACTCAAATGTATTTGTTCCTATGTAGTACACCTATACATGGCACTAAGTTGTTCTTCACCTCCAGCCCAGCCCTCTGTTTATCTAAACGTCTGTGCTGTAATTATGATTTTGGTAAATTTACATCAAAACACTTCATGAAGTCAGACCTGCATTTACAGTCTCTACCCTGTAGAGGGAGGTATTGATCAATTTTCCTCACAGATATTATTGTGATACACTAATATGCGGCGGGAATAGTGAAACAGAAATATATAGAATTGAAAATCCATTCCATGTGAAAAGGGCATGCCAGTGCATTGATTGCTGGGAGTCTGCCAATTAGGCTGGACATCCACATGAGCCATCAAATCTATTGAATTCAAGAAGTATTGAAAGATAAAATGTTCCTTAGTAGGATGTACACTGTACTGAACAAAACTCTAGAAGTGTGGCTGTGGAATGAATCATAACATATTTTTTTTTTATCATATCCTTAATTTGATACACATAATATGATAAACCTACTGCTTAGGAGCTCACATGCTAACCATAAAATCTGTTGATGTTGAAATGCATGGAATGCTGAATCTGTATCAGGCACACACAGATTCACACTGGAAGCTGGATATGCACATGGTTGGATTGAATTGGATCATCTTTAATGTCCCTAGGGGCAATTTGGTTCACAGCAAGAAGCCAGCACAAATACACCCAATCAACGTAAAAAATGAGATAATAAATGAGTATATAGTATAAGTATATATCCTTTTTTGATCCTGTGAGGGAAATTCGTTCTCTGCATTTAACCCAATTAGTGAACACACACAGCACACCGTGAACACACAGTGAGGTGAATCACACACTAATCCAGAGCAGTGAGCTGCCTGCCCAACCAGCGGCACTCGGGGAGCAGTGAGGTACAGTCCACGCACCCGACTTGTTGCGCGACAATGTGATGTCACAGGGAACGTAGGTGCCTTGCTCAAGGGCACTTCAGCCGTGGACTGGTCGGGGATCGAACTGGCAACCCTCCGGTTACAAGCCCGAAGCCCTAACTAGTAGGCCACGGCTGCCCCTAAATAAGGACATAATACATATATTCAAAATGTAAAATCACATATTGTCATAGAAGATTTTTATATGTTCCAGTTTGAATGTAAACAAACAATGATAAACAAATGCAAGTAGACCTATAACTTGTTAAGAAACCCAACAGCTGATGGGACAAATTATCTTCGGTATCTGTTAGTCGTGGCCCGCTTGAAAAGTGTACCTCCGACCAGAGTGGAGTGGGTGGTTGGTGTTGGCCATTCAGGGTTCATACGTTTTTAAAAAACCTGGAAAAGTTATGGAATTTGAAAATGCCAATTTCCAGGCCTGGAAAGGTTTTGGGAAACATAAAACACCCCAAAAGTTTGGGAAAAGTCATGGAAATTTGCTTCATCCAATTCAACTCAGAAACATATCTCATTTGGGCAGGTCATGTCTCACACTTGCGTCACAACCGATTGGCAATTTTTTACGTTTTGAGAGCATTCCTTCCAGGTAACATCCCGTTATCTCAAGCGTCATATCTATTATTAATGTAGCACTAGTTGATGTGAGGTTTTGAGAAACATAAGGTCATGGAAATTTGTGAAAAAATCTGGAAAAGTCATGGAAATTCTCTGGTGGAAATGTGTATGAACCCTGGCCATTGCTTTCTGTGTGGCTCTGACCCTCTATGCTCTGACCTCATACACAAACCCAGTGCAGGTTGAGGTTAGTGCAAGTGATCTCCTGACAGAGTAGCCTAACAATTTTACCTATTCTATTTTTGTTTGTCGCACTCAGGTTGCCAAACTGGGAGATTATAGCAGAAGTAGCAAAAAAAAAAAAAAAAAAAACGAATTCAAGGGAAGATGAGTAAAACATTTTATGAAGGGATTTGTCAGCACTGAATCCCTTCAGCTTCCTCAAAAAGAACAGTGTTCTTGGTGAAAAGGTCAATTTTGGTCAAAGGTCAGTTTATCATGTCATGTGGTGCCCAAGTACTTGCTCGATGGTGTTTTGGGCCCCCAACGCGGTCTTCCAGGCAGCGCTGTCACCGTCGACTTCAAGGCACCTAATCCTAAGCCTTATCCTAACCTTATACCACTGCTTGGTCAAATTTCCTATTGTGATGCGCTATTTGGAACGTGCATTATTTTTCTATATACCGCACGCCTTTTTTTGGGCTTATTACATTTGAATATCAATTCGCCAATGTGAATGTAACGGTAAAAACGGTAACGTTGTATCTAAGACAGCGGCAATATAAACGAAAATGATAGTAGCAGTGGTATAAGCGGGATAATCAACTCCGCGCCCTGTGCGTTTATAGGAAAATAATGCACTTATCAAAGTGTAAAGTCCCCTCCGCCTGCGGCGTCGGGTCCTTATTACCACTTCGAACGTGCATTATTTTCCTATAAACGCACGGCGCGTCGTTGATTATCCCTTACTTAACCCATGCCTAACCCTAGCGCCTTCCAGGCAGCGCTGCCTTGAAGACAACGTTGGGGGCCCAAAACACCAAGAAACCAAACGCTTGTATTGGCTCACTGTCTCCACTGCTCTGCTATTTATGAGAGTTGGTGCAGGGGCGGAGGATTACACCGGAAGTCTATACACATCTATTTTCTCTTACAGTCATTGACCTGTAAATATGAGTCATTGCACCATTTAATAAAATCATCCAAGACTGGTCCACAGCCCTCGATGGTTGTGCTGTATTAATGGAGAGTGGTGTTTTGCACAGGGCTGAAGGTTGTGAACATTCAAACTTGGCCCTTGGGACTTGTTTGTGACTTTGACCTGAGAGATCTTAAGTGGCTATGTTGTAACAACAAACTCTAGCACACAAAATAATTCAGTCAAGGTCCTCCATTTTTACGAGCTTGGTGCTATGAGCTTGAGCTTGTGGTGCATTGGTTGTTCTGAATGCTTTAATATGCCATGTCTGCAATAACTCACTCTCTGTGTGTGTGTCTGTCTGTCTCTTTGTGTGTGTGTGTGTGTGTGTGTGTGTTTTTCCAGCTGACGGAGCAGCCTGCGGGTGCCGGGGCGCAGCGGCCCCAGAACGCCCAGCTTGAGTGCTCGCGGCTGGAGCTGCTGGGCCTGAGCGTGGAGCCCACTCCCTTCAAGATGGCCATCCGAGACGTGCTCTGGCCCTTCCTCCAGGACAAGCGCTGCCGGCAGACCGCCTTTCACTGAAGGGTCACCGCTCCCCTGGAACCGGAGAGAAAGAGAATGCATTCCTAAAATAATAGTGATCTTTCATGTGACATGGAATAGTTTTAGCTGAAGTTATCAGTTGAGTGTTTTGCACAGTTATTTTTTTTCCCAATCCTGTGATGGAACAGATACACGCTCAATCTACTTTGGACTATTTTATGTTTCTGTGCGAGATAAATATTGATAATCATTGCCGTTTGGGGATCACAACAACTGTCATTTTATTTCATTAACTCTTTGCTGGTGTAGGCTTTTGATGTAGGTCTACCAGTTCAAAATATTCTCATAATTTACATTGTTTCTGTGAAGGAAAGTGTTCCTGCTGTGGGCTTTGCCTTGCCTGAAGGTTGACGTGATGTCTGTGCTAGCAGGCCTACCAAAATGATATCACCCCAAAATGGAGTACGGTTGTGAAGGTACTTTATCTCAACACTGAGTGCAATAGTTGAGTTGCTATGTTGGCTTTTCTGAGGGAACAGTTGAAGAATATTATATGTTTTAAATTCTGGGGTTGAACCCTTTTGCAAGCACTGTTTTCTCACTTTGGTGTGCTGTGACCACCAATTATGTATAAGATTAAATAAACAAACTTTTATTTGACTGAGCATCTGGCTATATATGCTTAAATAATAAAAAAAGTGATATTGGAAAAAGAAATCCTGATCTGTTTTGTTTTCTCTGTGGTTATGAAAATGAAGTGGGTGTAGGACATGCTTACAATAAACTATGTATAAATGTGGGGTGGTACGTTAATACTATACAGTGTCTAATAATATACTGTATATATTACAGTAATGTGCAAAAGTGTTAGGCACCTGTTAGATTTGTTGTTTTAGCAATGTCACGATGACCATATATGTTTTTATTCCTCTTTGTGTTTTAGAATTCAACTAAAACATGAGGGAAGAGGGAATATAAAAGTGCATTTCTGGTTCAGGTTCCAGTCTTTTGCATACATTTGATTGGTTGTTCTTGCAGTCTTATAATGACCAATCTCACAAGGGGGAAGTTGAAACAGGTTGGTACTGGTACTGGTTCTGGTCCTAACATATTGGTGTCAGAAGTGGTGACGAGACTTTGACAGATGGAAGATGTCAGCTACTCACCAGGAGTGGAAAAAGTGTGGACCAAGGTTTCTGTTCAAAGAACCCTGATGAGGCCTGACCTGCTGCTGCTGCTGCTACTGCTGCTGCTGCCCTGTGAATACAATGAAGAGCGTCACCGGAGATGACAGTAATTTTCAGGTGGCTCCTCCACTTCGTGCCCTGCCAAAATGCTCTTGACACTGCAGCGTCAGTTTTAGGGTGAGCCACGGTCAAGTCAGCAGCTGATCTCGAGACCTCATTGTAGCTGTATCTACCAGCAGCTTCTGGCAGGCCAGACATGCCCATCAGTGGCCTGGGTGCGACAGCTCCATCAAGAGCCTCCCCCTTTGGTGATAGGTCATTATAACACTGCTAAAACAACACATCTGAGACTGAAATTGGACTCGTATCAGAAAAAAAAACTACATTTCATGTGTTTTTACATGGGCTGCTGTGTACATATCTCCTGTGTTCTGGTCATATTAGGGTCATTCCGTGTCAAATCAGATAAGATTGTTGCTGCACCGTCTCAGATTTTGTTCAAACTTTGTGTATATCATCAATGGGTCCTAAAACCAAGGCCTGTGAAATATTTCTGTGGAAATCATCTGTCTTCATATCTTTTTTAGACCTTGAAATTCTTTAATTTTTACAGCTTGAAAAACACATGCCATGTCTGGGCATTAATATCTTGACAAATATGTTCCCTAGCCTCCCCAAATTTTCTAGGGTGGAAGATCAACTCATAATAAGCATGTGTAAACAATTTAAAGTCTGTACTAAATGTCTCTTGACTCTCGAAAGGGCCCTCAATTTTGGAAAAACGTGCATTAAGTGTGATATTTAGGGCATTAAAAAAACTATTTATCTTTTTCACTTGGTATCAGTCACTATTTCCTCTTCAAATACGGCAGTTAATTCATGATTTCCCACAATTTGAAGTGTCCACAACAAATAACCATGACAATAATAACAATAAAACAAGGCATGTTTGTATTTTGTGTCATTTTCATGTAACTGAAATGCTATGTGGGGTAGGTAGTAGGATCATGAAAATCTATGTGGAAATAGAAAAGTATATGGACATGTAGTGTGTAAAGTTCTAATATTGCATCCAAGCCCCGTTCACAGAATAAATGCATGTAGTTACAGGTGTTTTGGTAACACCAGAATAAACATTTACAATAAAAAAAAAGTGAAGTTTGGCACCCCCCTCTGGCGAAACAGTAGCATTTTGCTACTTTTACAAGGTATTAACTCTGGTAGCTATTTGAATGGAATGGAAAGGCTATATTTTACTTCTCGTATTCAAAAAGAAGCAGAAATTCCTAATACCTTGAAATTGAAAAGGATGACAAATCCACCGAGTTATGTACTTGAAATCATGTTTTAACCATTAATCTAAAATAGGCCTTTCATTAGTTGGTGGCTGTGAAGTTCTCAAAGGCCATCTGAATATCTTCATACGTACTGCCGTCCTGTCCTGGTAGTGGCTGGGGCTGGCACAGCACACAGCACATGAATGGCAGCTGGTCCACTGGGGTGAAGGAATTTGACCTTGTAGTCCTCCAGCTCCTCTGACTTCTCCAAGGCATACCCTACCCACCATTTTCCATCATAGACACATATTGCCCTACCTGCACATCATGCTGCGGTGCCTGAGTGGCATTCTGAACAGTGTAAGACGTATGAAGATATTCAAATGGCCTTTGAGAACTTCACAGCCACCAACTAATGAAAGGCCTATTTTAGATTAATCGTTAAAACATAATTTCAAGAACATAATTCGGTATTTGGTATCCTTTTCAATTTCAGGGTATTAGAAATTTCTGCTTCTTTTTGAATACGAGAAGTAAAATATAGCCTTTCCATTCCATTCAAATAGCTACCTTTGTTAATGCCTTGTAAAAGTAGCAAAATGCTACTGTTTTGCCAGAGGGGGGTGCCAAACTTCACTTTTTTAATTGTAAATGTTTATTCTGGTGTTACCAAAACACCTGTAACTACAATGCATTTATTATGTGAACGGGGCTTGGATGCAATATTAGAACTTTACACACTACATGTCCATATACTTTTCTATTTCCACATAGATTTTCATGATCCTACTACCTACCCCACATAGCTTTTCAGCTGCATGAAAATGACACAAAAATACAAACATGCCTTGTTTTATCCTTATTATTGTCAAATTCATTTGATTGGGAGACTTCACATTTTGGGACAACATTAACAAAGGATTATACTTCTATAGAAAAGACTCATTGATGGCAGGTGTGTCCCAATAAAAAAGTTTTGAGACCCTCAATATCACTTTTTTTGCATGTTTTTTCAGAAACTAGGGACTTCTGTACAACCAATGAGACTGTGGTACAAACATTTAATCAGTGAATCTTACTGAGAACATGCTTGTCTTCCATTCTATAAAGTTTAGTCAGGCTAGGAATGATACTTTTTAAGATATGAGTACCTTAACATGGCCTCCAAGATAAGGTCATTTAGAGAGTGTAAAAAGGCAAGGGCAAAAAGACAATGAAAACAATAGAATTGAACAAAAATGTTTTACAGATTTTAGTTATGGAACCTAAACATTGTGTAGACAAACTTTGAAGAAAATCCGAGTCGGTGCTGCAACCATTTTCCTGGATTTTGTCTGATTTGACACGGAATGACCCATTAATTAAGAAAGTGAGAAATAAACTATATGGCCCTTAAAGCACTGCTGAAACAAAACATGTAAGGTGCGTTAGACTTTTGCACAGTATTCTATATTAATTTTTTTGTGATCTTTTAAAAATAGTATAGTGTTCAGTGTATTCACAAAGGGAGGAGGGAGAGGGCAGTGCATCATTTCTCAGAAATAACGACCAGCCTATTATGAGTAGCCTATTTCTACAACTTTCACAAGTAATTGGTTACTCAAGACAGGATCAGGCTCTTGTGCAAGTTTTTATCTTTTGTAACATGTAGCCTAACCTCGTTATTTTGGACAACTGTAGCATTTTTTATGCTTTACTCAAAGGCCTAGAATTGCAAGGAGTGATTGGACGGTGATGTGTGTGAAACTGGTGGTCATCGTTTACTGAGAAGGAAGCCCACTACGTTCACTAGTGACGTATCTTTAGCCCTTGTCAAGCGCGAGTCACCTGACCAGCTGTAGGACAACTTCGCGTTGCGAGCAACTGACTTCATTACACTGAAGCACTATCGACAAGTTGAATTTAGCAGGGCCTTTGGGTGACAGAAATCAAAGCCGCCGGCGATTTATGGATTAACCGTGAAGCGTCTACAGCGGATACAACTGGAAAAGTTAAGCGGTGGATTCAGGTTGAAGGAAACAGTAGCGGCCTGGCACAGCGATCCACTATTCACTTCAGAGTAAGTCATACGATACCTTTCAAAACGCGGTTGTTGTCGATAGCTGCCTTGAAAAGTAGGCTATGCATTTTCCATCTTTTTTTGGGCCTATAATGAGCTGAACCTTTTATCATATTGTTTTGCTTGATCAGTCAACATGGGAATTTTCTCAGGCGCTCTGTGGATGTCGGTGACATCACTATGTTGTAATAAAATATTGTATAGGCCTATTTGTCTGCCTTAAGTTTTCGGTGGGCTTTTCTATCGGTTGTTTGGAAAACATCAAGAGACAAAGTGTAGACTGAGTTTTCTTAAGAATAAAGGCGAATTGTTCTCGTCATTTTGGTACAAAGGTCACGTGTTGTCCTCTTCACTCAGTCCACAGTGCGTGAAGAGGTGCGTCTCAGCATTTGTGCGCAGATTTATTGTGGATATATGCTCATATAAAACTTTACATTTGACCAACTTCTGTTAAGGCAGCTGTGGCGTTCTAACTGGAATGCTGTCTTGGTAAGGTTGAGTCAGCAGTCTCTGCTCATATCACACTCTGTGACAAAGACGTCTTTCAGAGGCACACTGCTCCAGTCATTCTGCTATAGGCCTCCGGCTGGAATTCGTACACATTTAAGTCCGTTTATTTCTGTTAAGTATATGTATTTTATCTACCTTTGTTGAGTAATGACATTTTTTATATCTTGGCCAACAGGTAGGTCTAAGCCCTAGTTGCTGTAAATGAACTACGATCAGCCACCTCCCTACGTGGGCCCTGGCCCATCTGCCCCTGGTTACGCCGGGCCCTCTGCGCCAGGCTACCCTGCATATCCTGCACAAGGGTACCAGGGTCAAGGGTACCCAGTCCCTCCAGATGGGACCCACCCAGCCTACCCTAACTATCCACCCGGGCCCCCGGGAGCGTACCCAGCACAGCCAGGCTACCAGGGATACCAGGGGCCTCCGCAACCCCAGTATGGATGGCAGGATGCCCCACCTGGGGCCATGTACGGGCAGCCCCCGAAAAACACAGGTAGTGAGACAGTAACCTCTCAGTGTTGTGAACATGTTTATGGTGACTGAGCTATCATTAGGGAGCACTCAAGCCTCTAACCGGTCCAGTGTAATAGAAGTTATATTTAATGCTTGTTTTGTTATTGTTAGAATAACTTCCTCTGCCTTTTACATTTTGGAGGAACTTTTTGGATATTGATGTGAAGGCAAACAAGACCACTTTGAATACAACACAAATTCTCACCCTCTAAAAAACAACCCACAAGCACTAGAGAAGCTTCCTGTGTTTGGTTTCTGTCATACCAGACCAAATAAAGTAACAAAGTAGTGAATCAGACTCATGGCTGTCTGTACCTAGTGTGCAATTTCTTATGTTCATTACTCATTTGTATCACATCTATAAATTCTGTAGATTTAGATTTAAGATTGAATAGAAGGCACCTCTGTTTACTTCCTGGTGTTTGCAGCTTTCACACCTTCCCATTGTCATTGAGTAGTAACTGCTCCAAGTACACAGAAACCATTCCATTAGCTTAATATTTAGCCAGGTACTCGTTGGGGGTCGTTCTGAGCAATGACCCTCCAGGAGGACCTGCCTCAGGGACCACCCCTGTACATCTGTTCCATATTCATACAGAGTGTAGTGTAACCTACTTAAGCTTAGGATATTTTTTTAACTACAGTAGTTTAGATACATGAGTGTATCCCCCAGGAGAAAGTTGTCTCTCTCCCTTGATGCACAGCACATCATTGAAAGAATAAAGCCTGTTTCCTGATTCCGATATCCAGATATCCAGTTTCCAGATATCTGTGGTACTAGGAAAATGACCATCAATGGTCAAGTCCTAAAGTCATGCAGTGATAACAGAGTTCACCTCTGACTGGAGCTTTGCATGTGACAGTGTATTTAACACCAGACTTGTTTCAGGCTTGGCAATCTTATCTTATTCTCAAACACAGAGCTGCCTCTTAATCAACTACAAAAGAGTGAACTGAATCAACCGCAGTATTTGATGTGTAGCTCATGTGCTTTCCCATTTCCGTCATCACAGAGCACAGTTCCACTTCCTGATCAATCTAGCCCGACTCTGATACGTTTTAAAAGAGCAGAAAAAAATCAACTTCAATCATCGGCCATTGTCACAATAATGTGTTTTAAGCTTCTGTTCAGGAGGCAAGGATGGGTTTTTGTTCTTACAGCTCTGTTTGACTGTATTCACCTCAAATGTTTCTTCTTTTGCACTTCCTCCTTCCTGACCTTGTGACTTGTGTGTCCATGTGATTTTCTGTCCCCTGTCCACGCACTTTGACCTTTGACCCTCATGTACTGTATGTCCACCCTCCCTGTCGTCCTCCTCCTCAGTGTATGTGGTGGAGCAGCAGCAGCAGCGTCCAGCTGACACTGGGCCCGACGCGGGGACCTGCCTGACGGCCTGCTGGGCTGCCCTCTGCTGCTGCTGTCTGTGGGACATGATGACCTGACCACGACCTCCCACCCCTGACCTCATCAGAAGAATCCATAAGATACACTGATGTATAGCCTGTAAGACACTTTCTTATCCTTGTGACAAAAGCTTGAAGATTGTTATTTTAGTGTTCTAGGTGTTACATGATCTTAAGTTAGAGATGACTACTGTGCGTATGAAATCATGTATAAATTAAACCATGTTTTTGTTTGTTTAAGCTGCTGTTAAAATAGCATACTTTGTTTTATATCACATGTATTAAATATAATAATATCTTGCATAGTAACTGTACCTGCAGTGATTGCAAGGATTTAAGCAGACATGGATTTTTACTAGCACCTGAATGTGTCCAGTTTGAACTTTGTTGTTAGGACTGGAGAATTCTTAATCAAACCATTCTTTTGGCTGAATGTATTGCGCTAATCAGAGTAATACAGATACAGATACCATGAAACATATCTAACAACTACAAATAGGGGTCAAGGGGAGTATATCATTCTTTGACCAAACACCCTCAGATTTACATAAACAATGTCCGTTGCCCAACTAGAGGCTGGATCTTGAAGGAAATGTTTGTATTATTCTACAATGTTTCTCTGCCTAAACCATACAGTTGCCTTATATTACATTTACAAAACAAGGCCATTAAGTGCTATCATTGCATTAAGCAGCAGCCAGTGCCATATAGCCACATTTTGTCACCGATGTTTGAGTCGTGTGGCAGTTTGTTTTGTTTTCCACAACATTTTTCCTGACACTACTGATCTTACAACAAATAAATGTGCCCAGTCTACTTTCCGTCTGCTCCTTTATAGACTCATACAAGAAAATCATATTATTATTGTTATTATTATTATTATGTGTATAAGAACAAGTAAAATTGATAAATAAGAACTGGAATTGCTAGGCAGAGACAAACTTTGAAGAAATTGTAGAACTCAATTAAAAACATTGTTTGGTGCGAAGACAAGTCAAGATACATGAGTTTGTCACCTATTTTGAGATGTAGCCTAGATGTAGCATCTCTTTTTCTTTAATTAGGTAAGCTAGACTGATTTGTATATATCATTAAGGGCCTTTTCACTTTTTTAAATGTTAAATGTGCAACCCCAGAATATAGGATGTGTTAGTGGGTGCGGCTGTACAGTCATGGTCACACATGGCTTGCATGTCTTTTTGACACTGTGCTGAGACACTCGACTGTTACACCTCTATGATAGGAACAGGAGTCAAGGACTTCTGCCCTCTGCAAAACTTAATGATCGTTAAAAATGACTTGAGTATGTGAGACACACTGTAAATTAAATAAGATAGCAGCACCTGGTTGCTTAACCGGATATTTGCGCCATGGGAAAATCCAGCAACATTTTACAGGCAATTAATACAAGTTATCAAAATAATGTATGCACATGTTCAGTTAATTTAACTAGGCCTCTGTGAAAAGTTGTCTGAATAAGTTGGCCAACCAGGGCTCCCCTCCCCCATAACTGCAGTATATTGGGTCAGTGTAAGCTTACCCCCAGACTGCTCTATGCTATTTAAAGCTGGTCTCTGATCGTCCCTTTCCCACGTGTGGTTTACAGGAAATGATTTGGTCTGTTTGCCAGAACACAGATCTGACCATTTATGTCGACAACATCCTTGGAACCCTTTTAGTCAGACAATATTTACACTGGACATTCATAAATATATTGTGTAAACCGGAACATTGGCTTGTATAAAACAGGTCAGTGTGAGACTTGGGTGGAGTATGGTGAGGTGGCTATGAAGGTGGCATTTCTATATTAGAGATTTATATCATAGACTGTATATATAGAACTATTTCTACTATAGCTATAACTATAGAACTGTTTTATATATATATATATACACCCATACATACATACATACATACGTACATACAGTACATACATACAGTGTCTATGGTTTATTTGAATACATGACTAATATGGTGAGGGAGAAAAACAGAGTGAAAGTATAAACACATTTGAAGTTGAAAATCGAACCATTTATTCTGTTAAAATCATCATCCTTCTCTACTCTTGTAATGTGTCTTTGTTCCGATTCCAAAACATCCATACTGTGTCTCTTCACAGTGAAAACGAGAATGTTTCGGGGGCAGAAACAATAGTTGAAAGAGCGAAATTATTAAAACAATGCTCGGGGATATTTAAATTATTAAATTAATGAGCGCTGCCATGGGGCATACAGTATAACATGAAAATGGCAAAGCAGTTCTTTCTATGACGATTCACAACACACCACAAAAGCCACGTCCTTTTTGAAGAAATTTACAACTCTGAGATCAGCTCAATGCTCTACAGTGCTAAACAAATGTTAGTGTTTTACACGGACACTCAATATGTGTTTCACAGTTTCAAAAGACTTAATTTTTGAAGTATAAACAATGGCGACAATACAGATTTTTTTTTCACCCAGCATCTCCTTCAACTATAAAAAAAATCACTCTTTTTACATATTTTACATAAAAAAAAACATTTCACCCTCACAGGGTGCTGTTATTCACAGCCATCTCTGATGAAACGTGTGACTTTCTCATGATTGTCATATAGTGCAAATACAAAGAGGGGAAATCAAGTGTATTTCCTGGTTCATATACAGTTCTACTCAACAGACATCACCTTTGAAGTCGTTCTCTGGGTGTTATGGCCATGTTTGGGTACATCTGTATACGACCTGAAATGAGCTCTCAGGTCTAAGTCCCTTTAAAGGTCCATCACAAAAAGGTGTTTGCGTCTTCTGGGCCATACAAACATTGTACGTTTTCTTTTTTTTTTTTTTTCTTTTGCAGATTCCTCAGACAGCAATTCAGAGGAACATGTTTGTAGGATGGCTGAAGCATCCACCAGCATTTCATGAATGCTTTGCTTCTTCAGTCACAAACCCTAATTCCCACCCAACCAAATGAGTGGAAACATTATTGACTAAAAAAGATAGTTAACAACAGAACAAATGTCATTTTTTTTCTCATTGTTTTCATGGGTGCTTTTGAAATGCACTGTCCAAACTGGCCTAATTCTGTTCAGTCTTGGTTCTGCCAGTGTTCACTGCAGCTCACTCGCATTCCTCATTAGTCTTAGCGACGGTTGCCCTGTGGAGCTGGCGTGTGCCCGCTCCAGAGGTGGCGTTTGGTGTGAGAGCGTGGCGCCGCTCTGTTACCTCCTCCCCATCTCCGTCTGCTTGAGGAACTGGATGTTGGTGCTGCTGTCAGCCAGCTGCGGGTACTGCTCCACGGGCAGCACGTAGTAGCCGTCGTAGCCGGGCACCTTCCCCACGGCCAGCAGCTGCTGCCTCTCGCCGTCGGTCCAGGCGCGCTCGCCGTGCCGGCCGTCCTGCGCCTGCCGCAGCTCGCGCGCCCAGGCCCCCGCCAGCGCCCTCTGGTGGGCCTGCTCCAGCAGCCGCGCGCGCTCCTTGTCCAGCGTCTCGGCCGTCAGGCCGTAGCGCACGCTGAACGCCAGCGCGGCCGTGTGGAGCTCCACGGTGACGCCGCGCCGCGAGCGCCCGCTGACCGTCACGTTGACGCCGCTCTCCAGCACCTTGCGCCCGCTGCTCAGCCCGAGCGCCTGCAGGTCGCCGTCCGCCAGGCCCAGCTTGACGAAGAAGTGGCAGTCGCGGCCCTCGATGGTGTAGTGCGCGCCCTGCAGGTAGATGGCGTTGTTGAGCACCTGGGCGATCTTGCGGCTGTCCTCGCTGGCCATGCCCGACACGCTGGCCACCACGTGCCCGTCTTTGACCGCCATCATCATGCCACGTCCGATGATGGGCACTTTGGTGCCAAACCAGTAGCCTGGCCTGTCCCGCTTGGCTCGCCGCGCCTTGTTCAGTAGCCTCCCCTCCAGAGCCATGAAGGCCTGGTTGTGTCTCTCCGCCGCGTGCTGGACTCCCGTAATGAGCTGCGAGAAATGCAAGGTCAAGGGTCAGCGATTAGTATCCATGGCAACGCGAGTCATGACAGATATGGTCTCGCTTCGAGTAATATTCTCTATCCCTGCCTCGGGCTGATTGAATTTTGCTGGCTCATATGCTTGCTGGTGCATAGCTGCATAATGCAATTTGGGTCTCGCTTGTTAATGCCTGCAGCCTAATGCACTGACAATGATTCCTCCTAGCACAGCTATAACAAGATAATTTCAACCTGAGTGCCATGCTATTTGCCTGATTCAGTTGTCCCACATTTAGAAGGAATGGATTAATGCATGGAGAAAAAAAAACAATTCTACGAGTCCCTATGTAAAATAGCCATGCTGTAAAACGGCCCTGAGCCCAGGTGCTTACCCGTGAGTGGTCACTGTCCTGGCTGGCCAGAAGCTCGTAGGGAGGGTCCACAAAGTACATAGGGTGTCGGGGGAAACCGGGGATGATGTTGCTGAGCTGAAACCCGAACATCACCAGCCAGCCCTTTACATCTGCAGAGCAATGCAAAGGGATGTCACACACGACAGTGGAAACATACAGGCAAAAAGCTTTTTACAACAACACCATACAAACATAAAACCACAAGCTAGATGACAAAGTAAATAATATCTATATGATATACAGTATATATAACATATATAATATGATATATATCATTTAATATAGAGTAATATTCGATATTAGTGATAATATTAGTGATTCCAAAATAAACTCACCCGTGACATAATTTTTGACGTCTATCATGTCGCTGAGCGGGTTGTTGTTTTTGAACGCGTACAGGTTAAACGGCGCCGGCTCTTTGCCAATCTTCGGCCACAGCCTGTGGTCCGGCGCGGTCCAGCGGCCTGCCTGAGCGTCAAAGTCGCGCTGAATGAAGTGCACCAGCTTGGTGAGCGGGTCGTAGAGGCCGCCGTGGAAGCCGATGGCCAGATGGAAGTCCGGGTTGGAGTCGAAGTAGACCTCCCCGTATGCCGTGTACTGCAGCTGCTTGACCATCTGCCCGTTGCTGCTGAAGATGGCCAGAGGCGTGCCGGTGTTGTCCGAGGCGATGTAGTACTCCTCGCCGTTGCTCACCTCCATGGCGAACAGGTGGCCCTGCAGGTCGTAGTAGAAGGTGGTGATCTCGCCGCCCGTGTGGTTGTAGATGTGCGTGACGCGCGCCGGGTAGTTGAGGTCGGCGTAGAAGTACTGCTGGTGCTGGCCGCCGTCCGTCTTGCGGGAGACGCGGCGTCCGAGGCCGTCGTAGCGGTAGCGCACGCTCCAGTCGGCGCCGGCCGCCCGGTTGTAGGCGCGCTCCAGCAGCCCGTTGGAGTTGTACTCGAAGAAGTCGGAGCCGCGCTGGCTCAGCACGCCGTCCTCGTCCAGCCGGTACGGCATGTCGCCGAGCCGCGTGAGCCGGTCGCGCAGGTCGTAGCGCAGCGGCAGCAGCCGGAAGCTGTTGCCCGGGTTGAGCAGGTGCAGGTTGCCGTTCAGGTCGTAGCTGTAGCGCCAGGTGAACCAGTCGCCCACCTTGACGGCCACCAGCTGCCCGTCGCCGTCGTACTCGTAGCGGTACTGCGTGGTGTTGGCGTACGCGCCGATCTTCAGCTCGCGCTTGATGACGCGGCCCATGCTGTCGTACTGCACCGTCATCCAGTACATGAGCGAGCGGAAGATCTCGTACTGCACCTCCTTGATGCGCCCGTGCGTGTCGAAGTGCTTGCTCAGCGTCATGACGGCGGTGGTGATGATCTGGTTGATGTCGTAGTAGATGATGCCGAACTTGCCGAAGTGCTCCACTTTCCCCGAGATCTCGTCGTAGCGGTACAGGTCCACCGGCAATGGGGTCTCCCCGATGACAGGCTTGATGCTCGCCACCCGGAAGCTGTTGTCATGGTAGGTGTAATCAAAGCGCGCGTTCACCATGCCCTCCTCCGAGAAGCGGTACATCTGTTTGTCCACAAGGGGGCCCAGCTTGCGGTACCGGATCGTGCACGAGAACCCACCGCTCTGCAGGTTGACCATCTTCAGTACGCCGGCCGTGTCGTCGTAGCCAAACGTGACGGAGGTGCCGTCGTAAAGCACCTCCGAGAGCTTCCCCAGCTTGCCGTACCTGTACAGGACGCGTCGGCCCGTGCCCAGGTAGAAGGTGGCGCACGGCCGGCCGTCCTCGCTGAAGTCGTGGATGACCGAGGCGTTGCTCTCGGGGGGGTTGTAGGTGTTGCGGATGTAGCCGACGGACACGTGCGTGGACATGGTGTGTTTGGCCATGCTGGGCATGGTGACGGAGGAGATCCGACCAGAGGTGTCAAACTCAAACACATACTGCTTTTGGCTCTGCTGAAGCAGAAGCACCATGGACTGTGGAGAGAAAGAGAAGTTTAAGTACACAGACAAACAAAAAAATATTGAGTACAATAATATATAATGAGACAATGAAATACCATAATACACTAAGATACCATGTATATATTTATACATATACCAATGAGATTCTCTACCAAATCAGCATGGTGGCTGGCCGGTTACACTAAAACTCACTTTGTCCATGTAGCTGAAACTCCAGACTTTTCCGTCTACGAAGGTGCGAGAGAGCATGCGTCCAAAGGTGTCGAACTCTCTCTTCTCGCTCATGCTGCCGCGCTGCAGTCCCAGTAGGCGGCCACTGGGGGCATACGTCAAGTTGACCGGCGCCAGGCTACTGCTGGGCAGCCAGGTGGCTGGACGGCCATGCGTGTCGTAGATGATGCGCAACGTGAACTTGCGGTGGTCGTCGTAGATCTTCTCTGTGCGCGTGTTGCGGTCAAAGTCGATGGAAATCAGGTTCCTGTTGTGGGCCTGTGTGAGGGAGAGAATGGAGGGGAGTGGGTCATGATGGTGTGTCCACAATCAGAAAAAACCCCCCATTAATTTTCTTTTAATTATACTGATTATATCTAATTATCTATACTGAGTGCAGAGCAACGTTTAGTGAGGTAGTCTAACAAAACATCATATTAAGCAGTAAGTGCGGCCAAAATGGTAAGTGGTCTTTCTAGCACTAACAAGTTCCTCTTCTCACAACCTCACAAGTCATTTTCACAGCTCGCAAAAACTGAAGCAGAGTAGCACACAGCCACATATGGTGAGTCTGCAAAGCTACACAGATGAAGGAAATTATTTTAAGCGAAAAGCTGGCAAATGCTTAAACTAAGTGAAATAATATTTGACAACAAAAATGGCAACATCATGGCAATATAGTAAGTGTGGCCATTAGGTCAGTTTGGTACAAGTTCGACAGGCTGCTCTTCTGGTTAATACTTCCTAAGTATCTAACAAGTCATTTTCACAGCTTATGGTGACAACTGAAGTGGAGTGGCGGAAGAAAGACCCACCCGTAGCTTCCTGCCGAATATGGTGACCCTGCCCTTGGTGGGCTCCCGTCTCATCCTCCACTCGATGGAGTTGAGACCGCTGTCCGTGGGCAGCGTGATGTTCCGGCGCCAAATGGTGGGGCTGACCGCTCCGGCCAGGATGTGCGGCTCGGTCAGGAAACTGATGCCCATGCCGTTGGCATAGGAGACGCGCAGCGTGCCATTATAGCAGAGCTGGAAAGTGTTTCGCACTTGATCTGGAAAAGTGAGCAAAAGAGAGAATCACGTTATTACACAGAGTAATGGAAGTTCTGTTTTAATGCTGCTCGAGAACATTAGTCTCGAGCTGCTTGAAGGAACTGTATTAAGAGGAAGAGCTGTCTCTTGAGTAAGATGATGTGGGTATCGTATTTTATTTTTTTTTTGTTGAGTAAATCGCAAGTGATTGCCAGGGGGGGAAAATGGGTATCTTTTCAGAAAAGCAGAACAGGTGGCTCAAATTTCATCTACACGCCGTAATTAGATCACACACTGCTTTCGAGGCCAGTGCACCTGGAAACACAATCACCAGTGAGATCAAGGGCACAAGAAACTTCTAAGTGCATCTCAGAGTAGAAGTTAACAGAAAAAGCCGCAACCGCTAACAGCTTTCAAATCTTGTTTATCTTCATAAAACAGGGTGAGGGCCAAACTTTTGCCACTTCCAACAGGCAAAATGTACTTTGCGAAGGCCATTGGAGTTCAAACTGCAAGCATTGCGTGAAAATGAAGTGCTCAGTTTAAGGCGGCTGGCTTCCTTTTCCTGTCTTTACGACCCTCAGAGGGCGCGCTATCACATATATTTCTTAAACTCGCGGTCTCAGCGCTCCACGAGGCTCCACACGGCGGGATGAGATTACGTTTATTTTTCTGTCACACTAACCCCCCTCTGGGACGGTGGGGGGGAACTATTGCCTGCTCAGCCGCTTTCTCTTGCTGCTAAACGGCTGAAATAAAGCCAGGGAGCGGTGAGTGGGTGATGCTTTAGGCCAGACACATTTGTTTGGCTTCCTGTGCCCTAGATTAGGATTTACCGAGTCACTGGCAATACTCTGGCTCAGAACTGATTTATGTCATGCGCTGTGAGTGTGTGACTGACTGTGGTATGAGTCAACTGACACTCACATACACACACAGAAATGTACATATAGGCACAAACCAGATAAATAACACATAAAAACACAAGCAGAGGCACATAAACACACACACCCACACACACACACACACACACAAATATATATTTATTTTGCTACACACCGACACATATATCTAACAACAGCATTTCAAAACCAATTTTTCACCTTGAACCACGGTGTATGATGCCTCGACGGATGACAAATTGGTGATGACCGTGACATCGTCATCCCTGTTGGAGCTCTCAATGTCAATGTTGATGGATTGCTCCATCTCGCGATGCAGACTCGTCACCATTCCCGTGGGGTAAGTCACATTGGTTAGGCGGCCTTCACTATCATATCTGTGGAGTGGAGGGGGAAAATAGTCATGGGTTAAACAAGCTTCACACCAGGCTGCCTCAACTCACAACACCAGCCTCTTAGGCATCTAGACCACATATGTCACTCTGCTATTGTTTAGACAGACTATTCGCTCCGGTATGAACCTGGAGCAGACAACTATACAATGACCTTTTCAGGATGTAAACTAGTGCAGGCAGTGCAGTCGAAGAGTCAGTCCTGCATGAGAGCAGTTCTTCACAGCAAACACTGGGTGGCGACCTAGTGCTGAAATACTCGCATGAACATTTCTGAAGCACTGCTGTTGCTTTCCCTCTAATCAGCTGCAACAAAATTCAGACTTGACCACAATACAGACTCATGAACTCACGCACGCATTCAGAAGAAATGCTGGATAACCAAACAACATTGTTTTCAAATGATGACTCACCAACAACAAAAATGCTGATATCACATACAAAGAAAACACAAAAAAACCCAGAATATAAAAAATCCTCAGCTTCTTAGGGGTAGCGTATTCTGTCCTTCACTTAAGTCTGTAATTTACAGGCCATGAAGCCAGTAACGCGCTTTGGGAGGAGCTACTCCAAAATCCAGGTGTTTCTTATGTATACAACTACATTTTGTCATTGACTTAAGCAACTTTCCAGCTAAGCGCATCTGGGCTATATTAAGGTCGAGTGCCACTACAAGGTGAAACAGCATATTGGACGATGTCAGCAGTAGGCCTAGTTCTAAATACATATAGGTTACACAGAACGTTACAAATTCACATTACAGTATCAAATGTAGTGCTCAATATACACTATACACTCAATATTATGTTTTTTCCTACTACAGCGTCACAAGGTGGCATATTTCCTGATTTAACCTAATCAATGAGGCTACATTGTTAAATAGGGAAAACCCTGTTACAATCACCCTATTTGGATATTGGAGCTTACCGACTGTGTCAGGTTTTACTGGTCATTCATTCAGGCGCCTGCACAATTGTCGACCAGCATCATTTATATTCTCCTGTCTCTGATTAGTTTGTAATGGTGGCTGGTATTGTTATGCCAATATCTACTATACTGTATAATCGAAACTGCAGGTGTCAGTCTACAGCTTTGTTAGCATAGACAAATTGATCATTTGAGAAGTCGCTGCCATTGAAACCTTCTTTCTCAACAGTGAGTGTAAAATTATGAATCTACCTCACGCAGATCTTGACTCTTTATAAACAAATCTCAGAGCAAAAGAGAAATTTCGTTAAAGCAATCATGGGAGAATGCGCGTAACTGAATAGTGTGTAACTAAAAGTGCATAAAAATGCGTGAATGGGAGAATTTGGCCCTTAGTTACTTACTCATAGAAGTTGGTCCAGCCCGTGTCGTCCACCTTGGAGGTCAGCAGGCCTGTGCTGGCTGCGTAGCTCAGTAGCGTCACCTCCTGGTTGAGTGCAGACACTGAGCGCAGGCCTCCGGCTGGGTCCAACCCCAGGCTCACCACCTGGTTCTCCGGCAGCAGGACCAGGCGGAGCGGTCCGGCCACGTCGCGGCGGATCCTCACCGTGTTGTTGGCGCTGTCGGTGACGGACACCAGCTCGCCGTCGCCGCCGTAGCTGAAGTTGAACAGCACCTGGCCGGTGACCAGGCTGACGGTCTGCTTGTGCGAGCCGTCCCGGTTGAACACGTAGAGCTCCTGCTCGTGAGGCGACGCCACCTGGAACTGACCGGTGTTGGTCACCGGCGGGCGGTTGCGGCGAATGGCGCGCACGCGGATGTTGTTGAGGTCGGCGACGTAGAGCGTGCCGTCGGGCGAGGTGGCCAGGGAGGTGGGCGCGTTCAGGCCGGCGTCGGCCGCGTAGCCCTCGTCGCCGGCGAAGCAGTTGCAGTTGACGTCGTTCTTGCAGTCGCACTCGGACGGCGCGCCGGCCAGCAGCGAGATCTCGCCGCCGGCGCTCACCTGCCGCACGCGGTTGATGCGCTTCTCGTCCGTCTCGGCCACGTAGAGCACGCCGTCGTGCGACAGCGCGATGGCCGTGGCGCTCTCCAGCGCCGCGTGGATGGCCAGCTTGCTGAGCGAGTAGTCGATGCCCGGCACCTGGCAGTGCATGGGCCGCCCGGCGATGATGCTCACCTGGTGGTTCTCGGTGATGCGCAGGATAACGTTGTTCTCCAGCACGTACAGCGAGTTGTCCATGGGGTTCACCGCCAGGTCTGTCGGCCACTCCAGACGCACCTGTGAGTCACAACAGATAACAAAATAAAACACCTGAAACGTCCGACTTTATATTTCTCACTCGCTCAGAACGCCCAAAGCAGCTAAGACTCAGACAAGGTCACGCTCTGCTTGCAGCCCTCTCATTCCAATCACCCCAAACGCTGGAAGCTGATGCCAAATCACCAACGCTGAGGGATTTACTGGCCTTGTGACGCTCCCTGCTGCCGCTATCAAGCTCACAGTCATGGTTAGTCAGAGAGAGTAATAAGATGGCAGACTAAGGAGAAAGATGTGAGGAGGGGGGGGGGGGGGGGGGGGGGTCGATACCTCTGAGCCGGCAGGAGCTTCAGCTGTGGCGGCGGCGGGGGGAACTGGACGACAGGGCAGTTGCTCACCTGACTGATGTCCATGCTGGAGTCGCAGCTGAGGGGTCGCACGGCGGTCAGGTCGTTGGCTTTGATCAGCGTGGAGATGATGCCGTTCTGGTCCACCTTGCGGATCATGGTGGCGTCCACAAAGTACATGAAGCCCTTCTTATCCACGGCGATGCCTAACAGACAGACAGACAGACAGGAGGGGAGAGAAAGGGCAACAAAAAAAAAAGAAAAGAAGGCTGTCTTAGTCAAAACAGTGTTGGCATTCTCACCCGATTAAGAGGAGGAGACGGGGGGAGAGGGGGGGACGGGTGGAGGAGTGATGTGGTTCAACAGACAAACACACACAGCTAACGGGAGCCCTGTCAGCTCTGCGGGGAATTGTTCACTTTCTACATTTCAGCGCGAGACCTCCGAGTGCTTCCTCCTCCGACGGAGCCTGCCTCGCTCTTCCTCGCGCACGCGTGTGTGTGTGTGTGTGTTGCTCGCTCGCAGACAGACTCGACGTGACAGCGTGACACTCGGTTTGGCAGGCGCGCTTCAAGAGCCGGCGCTCCCTTTTCTTCCAGGTCACTGCGCTCCCCGCTCTGCTCCGCATCCGCACTTGCTTCCACTCGCTGCTAATTATTCTTTAGAAAACCGGTTTTTACCCCCCAGAGCGGAGCATTGTAGGCTGGGGAATGAGGAGGTAGAGAGAGAGCGACGGATCGGGCGGAGGAGAGGAAAAAACACACACACACACACACACACACACACACACACACACACAGTCTCCTGAGAGGGACGAGATAAGTCGAAGTCGAAGCAGTGGGGGACGTCTTTGGGGACGACGCAGACTTCAGCTCGGAGGAAGCAGGAGCGATGATGAGCAGCGGCGTCTTCCCTGCTAAGTTGCTGTGAGTGAGAGCTGGCCGTTGGCTACCCCACGGTGGTGTGTGTGTGTGTGCGTGTGTGTGTGAGTGTGTGTGTGTGTGTGTGTGTGTGTGTGTGTGTATTTTTGTGTGTGTGTCAGTGAGTGTGTGTGAGTGAGTGAGTGTATGAGTGAGTGTGAGTGAGTGTGTGTGTATGACTGAGTGTGTGTGTGTGTGTGTGTGTGTGTGTGTGTCACTGAGTGTGTGTGTGTGACTGAGTGTGTGTGTGTATGTGTGTGTGTAATTGAGTGAGTGTTGGAGGTTCCCTCACCTCTGGGAGTCATAAGGGTGGCCTCCACGGCCTTGCCCCCGTCCCCACAGCGGGCCTCGTCGAAGGGCACACACTGCTCGCCGGTCCCCGCCACCACCTGGGCGTTCTCGAGCATCGTCCGGCCGCCGCTCAGCGACTGCACGCGGTAGATCTGCCGAGAGTTGGTGTCGGACAGGAACAGCGCTTTGGTCACCGGGTCGGACGCCATGTAGTACTTATGAGTCGGACTGTTGCTATGGAGAAGAGAACACAATACATTATTTTGAGCTAGCTGTTTATAATGACATCTCCAGGTAAAACGTAAGGCGGTGGTTGCTATGGTAAAGTCAACACACTGGTAAAATGATTCTGAAAGTAAACAAGCAAAAGTACAATAATGAGGGGAAAAGGGTGAAAGAATTTTCCATTTGTAAAGAATGAATATATCAACTTCATAATGGCTTACCCATGCCTTAAGTCCTTGTTTCTTCATGTCGAAAGCAGTGAAAAGAAAACAAAAAATCATTAGTAATAGTACATATGCCGTTTACGAAATGACCAAAAAATGTATCACAGTAATGTGTTACAGTATAAAGTTGTATGGAATTACTCATGGGGCCACTATAAAGTTAAAGGATATATAGCACTATACATACATATATACATACAGTATAAAGAAATGTATATCTAATTCAGCAGCGGTATATAAAGACCAACAGAAACGTGCTGCCAGCGCTGTCTCCTCACCTGAGCTCCAGGACGGCCGTGGTGTTGAGCGAGGGGTAAACGCGCCTCACGAAGTTCATGTCGCCCACGTACAGGTTGCCGTTGGCGTCGCAGGCCAGAGCCACGGGCGCCAGCAGCTTGTTGCCCTCGGCCGCGCCGCTGCAGCTGGGGCAGGACAGGCTCCGCCGCCGGCCGTTGCCCATGACGGTGGTGATGACCGGCGGCTGCTGCTGCGAGATGAAGATGTTTTCGCCGCTGCCCTTGTGCAGAATGCCTGTTTTTGGGGAGCGAGGAAGAAGAGGAGGGACATCCGTGGGTGTAATTCAATGACCGCTGAAGAAACCAGTTAAAGACTCACTCTAGGCACTGATTAACCCCTAATCACTCTCATCTCTATTCCTCAAAATGACATATTTATACGTTTTATTTAATAAAAAGAATCGCTTCATGGCCTTAAAATGGCTTGATTATAACCACAGTTGCAGTGTAGAAATCCTCAGCCGTGCCCTTAGCTGCTTATTGTGCTCTTGACATGCTGTGTGTCATAGAAACTCCACAAGGACATGTTAATGAGGTTAAAAATTTGATTTTAACCGGAGGGGGCCTTCAAGTCAAAGTCACAGTAACTATGTGGGAGTGCACTACACAGAAAGCACAACGTCAAAGTCTTCATTCTAACAAGCGTTTTTATCCCTGATCCCTGACAAGAGACAAAAATGCTTTTTTTCTGCATGAAAGAACTCCTTCCAGATAAAACTAGAGTAATGACCAGAAACAACTTTGGAAATGGATCCCAAGTTTTTCAGTTGACTCGCTTCAAAGTGGGAGCTTGCTTTGCCCTTCCCCTCGGAAGACCTTGTGTCAGTTTGATGCTGTCAGGGTGCAGTTAAATGGGATTTCCCTCACGCCATTGTCACGGTGACACATGCCAATTTGGTAGATGGATTTCAATAGCGCTGGTGTGAATTCTACTGTGAGGTGAACTGTGCCAGCTCAAGTTCAAACATTCACCATGCAGCTATTTTCCTCCATATTAAAGAACTACACAACACATCTAGCCTATCCACATGAAGAAAACAAATCTGGTAGCTGAATCTCTCTGTTCTGAGAACCAGATGGTAATTCTTAGCAGTCTGTCCCTATAGGATCCTTCCTATGTGTCAGAACGTAAATTATGAACG
Source organism: Sardina pilchardus (assembly GCF_963854185.1). NCBI lineage: Eukaryota > Metazoa > Chordata > Actinopteri > Clupeiformes > Clupeidae > Sardina > Sardina pilchardus. The sequence continues at coordinate 18,241,734 of NC_084998.1, forward strand.
TTTGACTTTTGCATATTCATCTATTTCGCAAATGTTTTCCCACAGAATAACTTGCAGTGAGTGACCATTTTCAACTACTGGTCCCTGGCACTAAAATCTATGGCCTTGGTGTACATCATTCATACATCATTCTAATAGTGCCGCACTGGGGAGGCAGTGTAAGTTTGGCATCATGTGTGCAGTCGTACCACTTGGAGCGTTGAGGACGTGGTGTTTGTCCAGCGACCAGCCGCCCAGGTTGGAGGGCACCAGCTCGTAGCCCTGCAGCACCGCCGTCCTCTTCTCCCACAGCACCTGGCTGGGGCACGTCTCGTACTCCAAGCCCACGGACACTGGACACGGGACGGAGAGACCAGCGGTCAGTGGCCAGGCATACACATATGCACCCAACACAACCATTACGGGACAACTGACAATCACATACAGTACATCTGTATGTCACACCTGTACACACACACACACCCACACACACACACGATCATTCACATACATCTGGTCATACAGTACAGTCACACACGTGTGCACACACTCACATAAAACATGAATACATATATAAACACATCAACTCCCACACCCATGCGTGGGTGAGCAGCAGTAACGTCAGATTCTCGAACCCACCATTGAGAATCTGTGTTGCTGATTGTGCCTGTTAAATATCAGTGAACTTGTAACATGAAACATGTATGTGTCACATGTGTACTCAAACGCAGGTGGGCACAACCTGGTTCTTTGTCCTGACAGCCACTGTGAACACACACACGCAGAAACACACGAGCGGGAGTCAACAGACACATCAGCGCGGCTGCAGAGAGATGCTAATTACGGCGCTCGTTTTAATCGGAATGCCTTGGTGGTAATTGACAGCAAGTGTGAATGTGCATGGCCCGAGGGCCCGACATCCTCGCACACCTACACAGCATCTGGTGGCGTGAACTCAATTAAGCATTTGATCATCGATCTAGAAATGGTTACACATTCATTTCATTCTGCACGCATCAAATGGATTCACAGCCCAGGGGCAGAGGCACTGCTAAGTGGGTTTCTGTGAAACTGCATCTGCAGGAGGAGATGATTTCGAAAGCTGATGAGCGTCGGATCGCATCTGTGAGATACGCGATACTGATAAGTTGGGTCAACGGTATTGAAATCGGCGTGAAGATGTGTGTGTGTGTGTGTGTGTGTGTGTGTGTGTGTCGCTCGCTCGCTCGCTCACCCACACACTCGGCGAGCCCGTAGACTCGCTGGCCGTACGCGTCGCTCTTGTCCCAGATGAAGGTGTAGGCCAGGTTGGGCGAGGCGTGGAACCACTTCTGGAACAGGTGGCCCTCCACGGCCACCATCAGGTGCACCTTGGCCAGGCTGAGGGGCACCATGGCCTGGGTCATGGTGACCTTGAGGAGGGAGCGGTAGCCCGGAGCCCTGGAGCTCAGGTAGCGCAGCTTCAGACTGGTGCCAGGGATCTCCACCTGCTCATGAAGAACCTGGGAAGGCAGAGAGAGACAGAAAAAGAGAGAGAGAGAGAGAGAGAGTGAGTCAAGAGACAGACACGTACGATGCTGAGACGTCCTCAATGAAAACGTCTGTGTACACGAAAGCTTGTCATTCACACATATTTTCGTAAAGCATTACTTCATTAATATGTGACAGACAGCCAGACGCGGAAGCTTCCGGAGGAGACTGCTGGGGATGACATGCCACTCGGCGGCGTAATCAGTAATCGTGCCTTTAATCGCTGCAGCGGCTCGTCTCATAAAGTGGGCTAGAGCGTCTGTTTTTCATCCCGACTGACGGCAGTCAGAGGAAGATGGCGGTTTAAAGCGGCTATGTGTGGAATTCTGCAATTCTCCAGCTGTCTTGAATGCCTCATTACATTCACAGCAGCACTGTTCCATTCACTTGCATTGTATCTAATACAGCACTGCATGGGGAATATAAGTGTTAGATCAAGAGAACCGGCCTGTCTGACTGGTTTGCATGCTAACTTTAGTGAGTACCAGGTCAACATAGAGCATTTTGTACATTATATCAAACTATAAAAGAATAGAATAGAATAGAATAGAATAGAATAGAATAGAATGGTCGAAGGCAGGGTGGAAAGGCAGGGCCTAGGTGGAAAATTGACCTTTGGCTCACCAGACAAGACAGATAAACATAAACATCCAACAGTTGTTTCATTCCATTCTTTTGCTATTTGTAGGTCTTTTGCTATTTGTAGGTTTTGCTATTTACGTTGGTGTGTTTTTGAACGTTACTTTAACCCTCAAGCTTTTAAAGAGACTATTGGTGGAGGAGGTTCTGGGAGGTCACCTGTGTCTCGGGGATGATGTGCTTCTCTCCGGGGCTGGAGCTGAAGAAGGAGGAGAGCGGCGAGGCCACCACCACGGGGTCGGGCCGCACGAAGCCGCTCAGGTCGCAGCTGGGGAACGTATTCTCCTCCGTCTTGAGCACCAGCGTGTCCATGGCGAAGAAGCGGTTCCACGGCAGCCACACGGTGCGCTCCTGGCTCAGGAAGGGCGCGCGGTCGAAGCGCAGGGTGAGCGCACCACCGCCGTTGGCCACTAGGTCAAACCTGCCCACAGCAAAAAGATGACGACATCTTAAGGGTTGCAATCATGAATTATACATTGCAGTTGCAGAGTTTATATGCATATTTACATTTGGACAGTATGTATGTATGTATGAATATGCATATTTATGCAACATGCCCCTCAACACCAACAATGTTTATACAAAATTCAGTTTTAGTCTGTCTCATAACATTTTCCAACCAAGTAAACAAACCACCCCCTGCTCAGAAAGCATGATTCAGAGTGACAGGAGCTCTGAAGCCCTTTGAGTGGGTGTGAGAAGCACGTACATGCCATCCTGTCGGGTCATGGTGTAGCCGTACTGAGGGTACTTCACGAATGTCACGTTGACACCCACTAGAGGAGTCCCATCTGTGGTCAGCACCTGCCCACGTATCAAAGACGCCAGGCTGCGAAGAGAAAGAGCACAATCTGTTTACGCCCTGTCCAGGCACCAGCTATCCTTTCGCTTTTACGATCGGAGGAGGTCATTTCAGTTAGAGGAGAGTGGTGCAGGTGGGTGGATGGGTCACCTGGCGTTGAAGGGGTTGGCTCCCGGGATGATGTGGGTCCCGTCTTTGCCTACCAGCATCCTGATGCGCTCGTAGAAGGAGCGCACTTTCTGAGGGGGCTGAGGCGCGCTCTGTTGGATGACCAGCAGGGGGTCGCGTGACCCGCGGCAGAGCGGATTGGCTGAACACGCGCTCTGAGCGCAGCAGTCGGGGTCCATGCAGTCTGTCAGTCCATCTGCAGACAAACAGACAGGCGTGCACACACACACACACACACACACACACACACACACACGCATACAAACACACACACCCGCGCACACACATACACACACGCACGCACACACACACACACACACACACACACACACACTGCAGTTACAGATGGCTGATCTCTAAGAAAACACACTGCCTTTTCTGCCCAAACAAGTTATAAACAGAGACAACCCTAAACACATTCATAAACCAAGACAACCCTATCCCCGCAAATCTTTTAATCTCTCTGTCTCGCTCTGACTTACAGCATTGATCTTCTATCAGGCCGGCTTATGGCACCTATGGGTGCTTATCATTAGAGACAAAGATAACAAGCAAGCAGAAGGAGAGATGAGAGAAAAAGAGAGAGGGAGAGAGAAACAGAGAGCGAGAGAGAGAGGGACAGTAATGACGCCCTTGTTGTCCCCCTAAGCTCCCGCATCTCCAGGGAGTCTGCGGCGGTGAGGAGAACATGTAAAAATATATACTGGCTAAGAGCGCTAATGGGAAGCCTGTAAAAGAGAGCGCCGTGAATCAGAACCTTCGCCGTCTTCTGAGCGTGTTACCCTTTAGGTGCCTCTGCAGGTGACGAGGGAGACGAGAGATTAAAGGCTCGCGCTCGTCTGCGTTTAGGCACCTTTTCAATCACCGCTCAGTTTCCGTTGGAGACCGAAGCCTACAAAGTATCCAAATCCTCCGTCACATTTCTAAATCGATAGATGTTTTGCGAAGCTTGTGTGTGTGTGTGTGTGTGTGGAGGGGGGCTGGTTGGTCTGATGCAACTGTGGAGGCTTAAAGGGAACACAGGAGAAACAAGCCCCCCACTCCCAACCCCAAGCGCCCCCCTATCTCTATGTTATGTAACCATGACAACTTGAAAGAGTTCAAAGTGACTACAGGCTCTGTAAAAGCATCCAGCCTGAGTGTCTTGGGGATGATCTCGCTAGGAAAGCCGTTCAGAGCGCCAGGCTGTGCTGTAGAGGGGGCGATGCGGGTTATTTGGCTCAAAACAGCTCGTACTCACTGCTAGCCCAAATTAAGCATGCGTGTGTGTGTGTGTGTGTGTGTGTGTGTGTGAGAGAGAGAGAGAGTGTGTGTGTGTGTATTGGGGGAGGCATCTCTCTGATCAGACAGGGGGTTCTCTGTGTCTCGACGGAAGCAGATAAACACTGTAACTGAGTCATGCATAAAGGATGGCTCCATTTGAGAAATCACATTTCTATGCAGTGCCAGATGGAGGGCACCATTTGGAACTTTGCCCTGATGCATTTGGCCAATAAAGCATCAAACTGTTCTTTCCAAAAAAAAAATGCTAATTTTCTAAGCTACGCATGATGATGCAGCAATTCATCATTATCAGTGCATTCATGTGGAGCGGTTTCCCTTTTATTGGCTAATCCAACCAGCCCCGTCTCTGCTGATCGTCTCACCTCCTTCATTGTCTTTGTTGTCGGAGCAAGTGATCTCCATGGCAACGCTGCAGCCGGGGCCCCTCCAGCCGGTGTGGCACTCGCAGTGCCAGCTGTTCTGCGCCAGGGTGCACTGTCCGTTCCCACTGCACAGGCCCGGGCATCCGTCTGAAAGAAGAACCGCCAAGAGAGAACGTCTTTAAGACCCCGAGAGATCGTCTTTAAAAATGGTTCAAATCAATTCAGTAACAGCAAACTGACATCGATCAGAAAATTCACAACAAAATCTTTACAGTCTTCAATAAGGGTCGAACGCACTCTGCACTAGAAAACAGAAGGTGGTGTATTTTCTCTGTTAACTGATCCATACTGAGTTTTTGTTATCATTACATTACATTACATTACATTACATTACATTACATTCATGCACACAGTTAACACTGGGCTCTTTTGGACCTGCATTGGACCTGCATGCCCTCTTAGTGCCGGTGCACTGTGCCGATTTACTTTGAATGGGAAGCGGAGGTCAGGGCGGGGACGGTAAACAGCTCTGTGAGCCTTGTGCCCGCGTGACAGGCAGCCTGATGCATGTCTCCCTCTGAGCTCATGACAACAGACAAAATATCCATAATGATGTATCGATCGCCCGGTTGACTCCGCGGGCTTCCAGCCGACGCTGGTAAATTGCATTAGAGCAGATCCTTATTAGATTTGCGGCCCCGGCGACGTCGAATCAGCGGCACACAATCAACAGGGGAGATGTGACATATTCAATCACTGACTGCAGAGCGGCATGCGATGCACCGCGCGGGCGCTGGAATAAACCATTTCCTACCAGCGGCTGATAGACTGACTGGCTGCCTCTCTCCATTCCACAACCGCAGCAAGAACGCTACTTTTTAAAATAACACACCGGCTGTTAACTCCTCTCCTCCAGTCCTTTCTATTATGGACAGTGACGGGGTTATATATGGTCATTTTATACGGTCAGTTACTATTAGAGCTTTCCTTATAATGACACATATATGCTATTAAATATGATATAATATTCAGTGGTATTCTTACCAGGAGTCACATCTTATGCAAAAAATATATCACTTTTGGAAGCAATTATTATCACTTTTGCAATTATAATCTTTCATGCCTTCGCTGTCTCCTGATTTTTGCATGAGTAGGCTACGTGGAGCCTAAGTGTGCTGTATCCAGGCATGAGAGCGTGGCTAACTTGAGGATCCAGGGTGAGGCATTAGTATTCCCCTTGCAGTGCTGTGTGTGTGTGTGGTGTGACTACTACGGACCATTCATTAGTATGCCCACCAACTGCTGGGTACCGGGAACTGAAAGGCCAAAGCCATTAATATTCCTATGAAAAGAACAGACTGGAACTTCAGAAATAGACACAGGCAAAGTCTCCTCTGCCCTTGTCTGCTGTGACAACCACCGAAGAAGAAGAGAGAGCGAGAGAGCGAGAGAGAGAGAGAAAAAAAAAACGGTAAATGTTCTTATACACCTACGTCGATTTGCCAAAACCAGCGTGTGAACACAAGTAAATGGCGTAAGAGCCTTGGATCCACACCATTACCCATGCACCTCTCTAGCCATCAACTGTGAGTACGAAAACAATGACACAGGCCTGTTACTGCCAACTGCCAAAAGCAAGAGCGAGTGCTTCTAAGCACCTCTCTGTAAAAGCATGCTGCTCTGGGGCAACAGAGTCCAGAATCTTCCATACGTGCAGAGCGTTCGCAAACAGCTATTCAGATACAGTCGGGCAGGAGGAGAACGAGAAAGTGCACTCTTAAGACAATGCTGCCAAGACCAGAAACAATTGCGCACAAACACACAAGCTTGCACACACACACACACACACACACACACACACACACACACACACACACACACACACACACACAGGTGGGATGGAGAAAACCTGGTGAGATAATGGCATGAATAGAGTTGGGTGAGGAAAGAATAGCGGGAGCCTTATTAGGATGGTGCAGATTCTGAGAATCCGATCTATAAATCTCTTCACGGGAGTCACTATGCACTGGCCACGTGCACTGACTGAAGAAAACAAATGTGTTCCACACATATTTCTTCTTGTTCAAGAGTGGCAAGAATGTTATTTTCTCCTGGTACCATGCTGCACCCTTGTTCCACTGAAATATCATGTAAATAGATCAAGGTCTTTCCTTTAGGCAAGGAATAAAAGTACAGCTTTGAATTAATCACAACTAGTGCTCATATAGAGCAAGGATACTTTCCTTTCCCTTTTTTATCGGGCGTGTGAGGTACATACCAAAAATGTACACTTTTCCGACTGAATATTTCAAGAGGAATTAATTTCCATTCAATTCCAGTGAGCTTTACTGCCATGACAAGTAGGTCACTTTTATTGCCGATGCCAAAGCAGTCAGACAGAATGAGAGAGAGCAAGACATGTCTAGACTTAAGGTTTGCCTTACATAGAATGAAAAAGAAATACAAAATAAAACGTACGCATTCTACATTGTGTATACTGTATACTATTCATGTAAGCCTCAAGGTATGCTGTTTTAAAGCATCTTATTTTCGATCTCATTTGTAATCTCTTTGCAGCTCTTCTGAAGTTGCTGACTCCAGTCTCTGCAGCTGTTCTCCCACATATTTGTTCTGCCTGTGTTCTGAGTCCAGATGTCTTCAGCAGACTCTGACACGGTGCTTAGTTGTACTGAATTGCAGAAACAAGTACAACGTCCAAAAAAAACGCTGCCTCCGTCCGTCGACGCCGACGAGTGTCAGCGGCTCGGTCCTGCTCGCCTTCGGTGAACTCGCCGCCGCCGAGACGCAGCTGGAGCGAACTCTCCAAAGGTGACCCCTTTCAGCGCGCGGGGTCACGCTCAGGCGCTGGCGCGGGCGGGACTGTAATTAGTCGGCGGAGCATCGCAGTAATTACAGCCTGATGAGGCTGTCGCGCATGATTGGAGCCGTGCTGATAATCCGACACACGGAAACAGGCCAGCGAGCGAGCGAGCGAACAGACTAACGAACGCGCGACCGAACGAAGAGACGAGCGAATATCGATGGCGGTGGTGGCGTAGGAGGAGGAGGAGGAGGAGTAGGAGGAGGACGAAGAGGGGGTCTTACCGATGGAGCAGTGCTCGCCGTTCCAGCCCTGCTGACACTGGCACTTGCCGTCGCGACAGGTGCCGTGGCGCACGCACTGGGGGCTGCAGATGCGCTGGTCACAGCCCGCGCCCGTCCAGCCCTCCTCGCAGTGGCACACGCCGCCCACACACACGCCGTGCGTCCCGCAGTCCGCCGAGCACACCTCTGCCCCGGGGCGGAGAGAGGGAGGGAGAGAAGGAGAGAAGGAGAGAGGGAGAGAGAGGGTGAAGACAGAAGAAAGCACAAGAGGAGTGGGCCCTAGTCATAAAAACTAATGTGACATCATTAAACAGAGAGAAACATTAACAAGAAACTCCAAAGAAAAACAGGAGTGAGAAAGAGAGAGAGAGAGAGAGAGAGAGGCATAAAAAGAGTTTCCGAAGTGAGAGAAAGAGATAGATAGCGGGAGAGACTAGACAAAAAGGAGAGCAGGAGAAGAGAGAAAGAGTCAGAGAGTGAAAGAGAGAGAGGAGCAGAGAGAGTGAGAGTCTGTAGAACACCTCCTCACTGACCTGTGGAACAGTCCGGCCCCATCCAGTTGGGGTCGCAGCTACAGATGCCCGTGTCGGGGATGTACGCCCCGTGGCCATGGCACTGATCGGGGCACTGTGCCCTGGGCACGTCGCACAGAGCTCCTGCCCAGCCGGCCTTACAGTGGCACTGCCCACCCAGACAGGTGCCGTGCCCGGAGCACTTGGGATCCAGGCAATCCACTGAAACAGAGGCACTTTTATCAGAGCACCGCTCCGCACACACACACACACACACACACACACACACACACACACACACACACACACACACACACAGTACACTCACACAGACTCCAATGAAATAAGCGGGGCCTGTGATATGTCAGCCTGGTGCTACAGCTACAGATTCACGTGATTCATTCATTCATAGGACTGAGCCTCTCCTGTCAGATCCATATTCATTGGCATTTAGTTAAAAAATACATTGCTTTTGATTTTTCATGTTGATGGATATCCAGCACATCCTCATCCGATATGCTACTGTTGGTTAATGGATGCTATTTGCTCCACATTTTCCAACCCAAAGACGTGTTATGACTACGGAAGCCGGACGCCATCTTTAAAATATTCTGCTTACAGGGTGCCTCTCAATATCTCTCCTCGATCCTCGATGCTCGATCCTAGAGGGGCGTTCCCATTGATCTATAACTAAAACTGGATAGACTATCCTAGTGTTGCCGCCCCATCATTCTTTACGTCGATCAGTGAGGATCGAGGCCCGAGGAGGAAGGGAGGATGTATAGATGCTGAATGAGAGGCACCCATAGTCAAGAGGCAACACAAGGCTCACCTTCCTCGCAGCTCTCGCCGCGGTAGCCCGCCTCGCAGCTGCAGGAGCCGTCGGCGCACATGCCGTGGCCGGTACAGTCGGGGTCGATGCACTGGCCCACGGGCACGTCGCACTCGGGGCCCTTCCAGCCGCTGTAGCAGATGCACGTGCCCTTGTTGTACTGACCGTTGCCACTGCACAGCACCGGGCACGCGGCTGCACCCGGGCCACCAGGGGGCAGAACCCAGAGAGAGAGAGAGAGAGAGAGAGAGAGAGAGAGAGAGAGGGAGAGAGAGAGAGAGGGAGAGAGAGAGGGAGAGAGAGAGTAAAAGGAGAAACAGAGAGAGAACAGAGACACTGTAAGGAACTAGGTATAGGTATCTGGAAGAGCTGGATCAGAGGAGTGATTTGTCGATGTGTGTCAGGTAACGGAAGATAGCAGAAGATATCAAGACCGTAAGCTACAGTATTACAGTAATGTCAGCATCGGATTGAGTTGAGCTGAAGGAGACATTCAATGTGTGCCCACATACACACACACACACACACACACACACACACACTCACACACTCTTTTACCTTTCGAGCAGTCTGTTCCATGGAAACCAGGGAAACAGTGACAGACTCCAGATATACATTCACCATTTCCATGGCACTTCTGTGGGCACTCTTGTACAGAATCTGAGCGAAGAAAACACAAACACACACACACACATGCCATTACCACCACTACTTAACACCCACAAAGCTATTCAATATATCATTTCAGGTCTGTAGTGGGAAATATTGACTGTATGTTTTCAATGAAAGTGGCAGCGAAGAGTTTAGCTCACAAAACACTCTTTAACACTCTTTAAGGCGGCGCTGAATATCCCACTCCACGGGTGTATCTCATACAGACCTTATTCACGCCCTGTCTATAGACTCAGTGTTAGCTGGCTTTACAGTCGCAGTTGAGCCTGGGAGATGGAAGTCATTTCAACCACCTACAAGAGATCTGCTGAGTGCAGTGGAGTTGAGTGCGTTCGTGCATGTGTGTGTTTGTGTGTGTGTGTGTGTGTGTGTTTGTGTGTGCAATGGCCCTTTTGTGCTGTAGAGCGCTCTCTCTGTCTTTTTTTACAAATAGTTGAATGGAGAGCCATGGGGGGAAGTAAAGCCCAATTTGTTTTGGTTTGTTTGCTGTTCTGTTTTGCTGTTTTTGTGAGGAGTCGCTGTGCTGTGTGACAAGTGCCGCGTGAAGAAGAAGAGGAGGAAGAAGACGGAGGAGGAGGAGGAGGAGAGGGCGAGGGAGGGAGGGTGCGTCTCCAAGGGTTACCTGCCTCAACCACACGTTTTCCACCTCGCAGCTTCCTCTCCTCACCTCATGCATTTTACATGCGCACTGACATCTGCACTGCCACAGGAGCATTTACTTAAGCAAATATGCAGCGCGACCACGTCACCCGCCCGCCTCACAAACATCTGAGCGTCTCGCTCACGTGCCGCTAAATCACGTTTCGGAGCCATTAGCGCCGCGCTGGAAACTCCAGGCTGACTGACGATGTTTATACAAGCCGGGGCTGGTCGTTCTATTCAGGTCTGTTTGACCTTGTTGTTGTCACGTACTGAAGCGTGGCAGATGAGGCCATGCCATTAACCTCTAATAACGCATAGGTGCGCTTGTCGAGGCACCTTTTGTACAGTCTTTATTTATGTGTTTTTTTTTTTTGGTTGTTCCACTTGAACTGACTTCCTCCCCCAACAGAAGGACGGGGCAAGCACCCTCCGCTCCCCCTCCCCCCCCCCCCTTGCCCCCCCCTGCAGGGCAGTGCCCGGCGGCTCACCCAGCGCCATGGTGTTGAAGGACACGGCCTCCTTCTCGCGCCCGTCGTTGTAGAGGGCCAGGTGCCAGGTGCCCGGGTCCAGGTAGCGCACGAACACGGCCTCGTTGAGGATGACCGTCTGGATGCTGCGCCGCTCGCGCGGGGACTCCACCACACTCCACTTCTCCTTGCCGTCCAGACGCTCCATGTAGTCATACTGCCAAGACACCGCAGCCAGCGCACAGAGAGAGAGAGAGAGCACCACCAGGACAGGGAGAGGGGGAGACAAGAGAGCCAAAGGAGAGAGAGAGAGGGAGAGAGAGGGAGGGAGAGAGAGGGACAGAGAGAGAGGGACAGAGAGAGAGAGAGAGACAAGAGGCAAAGGAGAGAGAGAGGGACAGAGAGAGAGAGAGACAAGAGCCAAAGGAGAGAGAGAGGGACAAAGAGAGAGAGAGAGAGAGAGAGAGAGAGAGAGACAAAAGCCAATGGAGAGAGAGGGACAGAGAGTGAGTGTGAGAGAGAAGCAAGTGCCAAAGGAGAGAGAGAGGGTGAGAGGGAGAAAGGGAGGGACAGAGAGAGGGAGAGAGAGAGGGGCAAGAGCCAAAGGAGGGAGGGAGAAAAGAGAGAGCCAGGAAGAGCAACAGAGAAAAGGAGAGAGAGAGATACAGAAAGGGAGACGGACAGAAAAAAAATAATTAAAAAAGAGAAGTGGCATTTAGAGAGAGAGACAGAAATGGTATTCAAGGATATGTTCATTCTGTTTTGGAACACAGGTTTACAGGTGTCAGATGGACATAAACAGGAAGTGGGGTGGGCACCTGGGCATGAGAGGGTGGCAGCCCCTTGCGGATGTAGACGCCAAACAGCGCGTCCTTGCCCAGGGAGATGTTGAACTTGAGGAAGAGCGGCTGGCGCAGGTGCAGCAGGGACCTCCAGAAGACGCCCGGGGGCACTTCCTGACTGACCCGCCGGCCCACCTCCAGCTCGCCCATATTTATGCTGCTGTTCCGGAACATCCATGGCCCTGAGAGGGGGAGAGGCAGAGAGGGAGGGGGTTATTCTGCTTTTCTTTTCTTTTTTTCTGTCCTTTATCACCGTGACAGTACAAATTATTGTGCTGTTGTATTGTGTCTTGACAGCACTTGGGTGTGAATATGCCGACACACACTTGAATATGAATTTAAATTTGAGAGAGCGAGAGAGAGAGAGAGAGAGAGAGAGAGAGAGAGAGAGAGAGAGAGAGAGCACTTAAGTAGCCGATACAAAAATCAGCATCAATATCAAAGTATCACCAAAAGAATAAAACCATTATATCAGAAACCCTTTGTGTAGGTAATTGCTCCAAAAAGACATTGCCAATTGACACGATGATAAATAGAAACCCAATCTATGCTAATCCAAACGACGACTACTGTTCCCATATTTTCTAAACCCTGTCACGTTGTCCATTTATCTTAAAAAATGTTGGGGGAGTGAGAGAAAGGAACCGTCAAAGTAGTCTGCCACCAAACACCGAGAGGTTTAAAGAAAACACTTTCGGCGGAGAATGAATGTGTCACAGCCAAACTCCAATCACCATCACAGTCACATACAGTCTTGCAGCTCATCAGTTGTGACTCGTGAGAGAGTGTGTGTGTGCTTGTGTGTGTGTGTGTGTGTGTGTGTGTGTGTGTGTGTGTGGTGAGAGTTGCGGAGGAGCGTCGCCCCTTGCACAAACAGAAGCTGTCAACTCAACCAACCCCCCCCCCCCCCCCCCCCCCGCCTTGCCAACTCTTTCCCACCCCCACCCCACTCGGGCATGTCGAGGTGGGCGCATGCAACATTAATGTCTGATACCGCTGGAGATAGGTGGGGAGCGAAGGGTTGGGGGGGCGTGGGGGGAGCAACATGAATTCCCACACCTGTTTGTCATTGCAGTCTCAGGAGACTGGGGGAGGGGGAGGGGGGGTGATGCTCAGGCAGCTCAGTTCTTCCCTCTCCATCTCACTGCGCATTAGCTCCCACACACACAAACTCAGACTGCTGCTCTAGCACTACGTCTCTATACGATGACGAGGGGAGTCAGCAAACAAACAAAAAAGTATAGCTGCTATATTGTACAGTACCTGTGCACACCTATGTACACACACTCCCATATGGATGCATACACAGAAATGCACAAATACACAAACACAAATACACACACACACACTATACCACATTGGCATATCAAACTTAAACACACACACAAACACACACACACACACACACACGCATACACACGTCATGCAGTGCAGGGAGACACACAGAGCATGGTGTGGCGGGTGCTGTGCGTCAATCTGTGTGTCGCTGGCCGTGTCTGATGGGAGGCGATAAGCGCAGGCACACTCTCGCCTCCTTGACTGCAGAACCTCGGGCTGCATTTAAAATAGCAGCATGAGGCCTCACAGCAACGCAGCAGCAGCAGCAGCAGCGGCGGCGGCGGTGGAGGAGATGCCATTTCTGCACCAGTCAGCTCCGATCTACTCCGGGAGACGCAGCCTCTGACAGGGGGAGTCGATGATAAATGACAGCTTAAAAACTCAACCAACCCCGCCCGCCCCTACCCTTGCTCCGCGCTTTCCCCACCTACACCCCTCCTCCATCTCCGCTCCACACACCCCACCCCACCCCGCACCACCCGCCTGCCTGCCTGCCTGCCTGCCGCTCATGGGAGGTCAGTTGGGCACCACTCATTAATATTGCTGAGGGCCTGCAAATAGAGGAGACGGTGCTGCATCAGGCTACGTGTCCCCGTAGGGAGGCGAGGAGGAGTAAAAAAGAAACGCTCCTCAAAGCAGCCCGGGTGTAGAGCACAGGCTCGGCGGGGCTACGAGCGCCACACATCAACAATGTTTATCGGTTAGATCTCGAGTGTGGAGAAGTGTTCTCTTGTGAAATGTGAAAGTCTTCCATCTTGGTGTTTCCTAGTGTTAGGCTGTTATGCGTACGGCATAAACAAGAGCCTGTGATGGAGACCGGCGCAGACTTCTTGCGCTATCACAAGCCGCATCTTCATCACAGGGAGACGCCAACTGGCAAGTTTTGCCAAGATTCTCCACCCTCCCACTATCAAAGCCAAAACAAGCAAGCCGGTGTGGGTAACAAAGAGAGGGAAGTAGAAAAAGCACTTCAGAGGCGGGTAGGAAAACGAAGGAACGAAAGAAAGAAAGAAAGAAAGAGAGAAGAGAGAGAGAGAGAGAGGTAAGAGAGAAAGTAAGTGAGAGTGAGAGAGGAAGAGAGAGAGAGAGAGAGAGAGAGAGAGAGAGAGAGAGGGAGAAAAAGAGAGTTCACAGCTCTCTCGACTCCAAAGCGATTTCACAGCGCCTGCCGCCCACTCGCCGCCTCCTTGCTGTGGATCAGACAGATGCAGCGTGGAGGACGGTTTCGTTATGCCGCTCAGAGAAATTAAGACATTCTTCATTCGCGGCCAGACACGTCCCCAGGACCGCGGGGGGCAATATGGCGTTTCGCCGTTATCAAACCGCCGCGCCTTTGTGAGTCGGCGGATTCAATTTAAAGTTTATCTTTTCAGCGGACTTGAAAAGGCGCCTTTGTAATGAATTCTGTCATCTGCGTCGTGCCTGGGCTCGTGGCCGCCGCGTTGTTTGTTCGTTTCATAGGGTCGTGCGTACGTGCGTACGTGCATGCGTGCGTTTGCTCGGGTTTCGCCGCGAAACCTGTCAGGGGGCTCTTACCTCTTCCTCCGGAGGGCACTGTTGCCACGTCGCCGATGCCCGCGATGGCTGTGCTGAGGCGGGTGCTCACCAGGTGCCCTTCCGTGCGCTTCAGCTGCCAGTTGAGGCCGAGCAGGTTCAGTGCTGTGGGAAAACATGGAGAGCATTGTGTTACCTCAGGACAACACACACACACACACACACACACACACAGATTTAGAGTGAAAGTGAGAGCAGAGAACTCCACACATACCTCGTCAGTGATATTTTGCGACAAGTATTAACACTTGACTTTAGTTGCACTGATGGCTGCATTCCAGACAGGAGTCATTAAAGGAGTTTAAAATACCACATGTGACTCCACACAAAGAGATGTGCAGACATATCTGGAGATCAGCAGCTCTCACAGTTTCTGGACAGCACCCTTACTACTCATATAATCAATGTCACATGCCAACCAAATCCAGTAAACATAGACCATATTTGAACACTTGTCTGAACACTTTCTTTTAATAAGTCTAAGGGTTGGCAAGAGTGTACACATCTCAACAAAGGACTCTAGAACAACGTTTTAAATGCACAGAGGGATCTCCCCATCACTGTAACATTTAGTGTTTATGTGGGGAGACAACAACTGCTATGAGGGCAGAGCTACAGTACTGCAGAGGAAGATTTTCTCAGCATGACCTTTTAGGGTTCTGAGAACTCCTTCTGGGGCAGAAAAGCTTGTAGTGTATTAGGACCACAGAGATAGCCTGGTCCTACCATTCTCTCGTACATTCATAATGTACAGAGAGTGGGTCTGCGGTATATTCTTGGGTTTTATCAAGACAAAAATGTGCGGGTCCAACCAGCGAACAGAGGGAGTAGCTTAGAACGATGACGTTGAGGTCATGCGCTAGTTTGAGCATGTCACGTCACGACCAAGCGCTAGCGGTTGGATTGGTTGTGGCAGTATCGGAGTGGCTCTGGGCAGATCCAATAGTTTTAAACATCAACAGTCTCCGATTCAACAAAGTTAATGCTTGGCAATGGAAAGTGGCCAGACTCTCTGTGCATTATGAATGTACGAGAGTATGGTAGGACCAGGCTCCACCAGAGAGGCCTTGACCGTGTTTGTGTACTCTGCTGTGAGGAGAACATAAGGGCGGCGCCATGCAGAGGGCAGCCAGAGACTATGATTACAGAGCAAGCTAATGCATCAGTCAAGCTTATGGGAGTCCACAGAGCATTGGCTCTGCACACACCTCATAGTGCTCTCCACCTCTCTTTCTGTTGCTCTCCCTCCTTCTCTCCCTCCCTCCCTCCCTCCCTCCGTCTCTCTCTCTCACTCTATCCTTCTGTGGGGAGGGTGCAGACGTCTGCATTATCGGTGATAATGACTCACCTTCGTCCTCACTCGGCTATCACACCTAAATCTCATCCCTCCAAAATCGATGGCTCTTCCCCCGCTGCTTCTAACCCCCTCCACCCCCACCCCCACCCCGGCCCCCTCTCCGTCCACCGCTCCGTCTCGCAGCGCATGGAGAACGAGGGCTGGTAGAGAAAATGGCTGAGGAGGAATGAATGAACAAACGTCTCCACACATCAGTTCTGTATGAGGTCTGCTGGGCAAAAAGAAAGCGCTGACTCCTGTACCTTGCCACGCACAAACCGACACACACGCACACAAACTCTCGTGCACACACACACACACACACACACACACACACACGCACGCACACACACACACACAAACACTACAATACATACACAAGAAATTTAGCACACAAAGAGACTTATCTTTTAGATCTATTCGATTTTGCTTTTCTTACGCTCTTTGTTTCGCCCAACCTCCCCTTCACCCAGCCCTGGGTAGTGCCAACTGCCAGTGACATGCATGAAATAACATTCGAATGCATCCTGACCTTGGTCTTATTGTGCCATATGGAAGCCATTTCATTTGTCCATAAATGAGAATCTTGCTTGTAGTTGTGTAGTTGAATGGTGGGGGTGTGAGTGTGTGTGTGTGTGTGTGTGTGTCTGCATGCACATAGGTGAGCATGAACGTGCGCCTGTGTGTGGTATGTGTCTGTGTGCAACAATGTGGTGTGTTTGTGTGTGTGCAGCAATGTTTGTGTGTGTGTTTGTACTTGTTGGTATTACACTTCCATCACAGTAATACAAAGGCAGTAAAGCTGCCAGGCTGCTGTCACCAGAACTGACGGTGCTCATTCGGCCTGTCTCAGGCTCCCAGGGAGCTGGGGCCTCTGTGTATTGTGCTTGATGACGGCAGTGAAGGCTCCTCTGAGGAACGCGGGTCACTCCGCCAGTGGAGGGCACTCTTCACTCGACATGAGAGCTCTGATCTTGGCAGTCTGTGCGTGTAAGTGTGTGTGCGTGTGTGTGTGTGTGTGTGTGTGTGTGTGTGTGTGTGTGTGTGTGTGTGTGTGTGTGTGTGTGTGTGTGTGCATGAGTATATGTGTGCCAGCGTGTGCTTTTTCATGCTAGCCTGCTGCTCCCTGTGCGGCATTATCAGAGCCATTAGATCATGGCTGGGTCGGGGATGGCAGCGTTGTTCTGCTAAAGCCGAGACATGCAGAGCTCCACCGCTTCCCCGGCACTCTCCCAGTCAGAGAGCGGAGTGTTTACCCTCTGAAATATTACTGAGGTGTGTGTGTGGGGGGGTGGGGGCCTTAGTGTCTGGAAACCCAAGCTGTACTCAGGGGAGTAGCCTCAGCATTGAAGGAGAGAGGAAAAGAGAGGAGGAGAGAATGGATGAGAAGAGGAGAGAAGAGAAGCGAGGGGGAGAGAGTGGGGGAGAGGAAGAGAGAGGAGGAGAGAGTGGAGGGAGAGAGAGGAGAGAGGAGAAGCGAGGGGGAGAGAGTGGGGGAGAGGAAGAGAGAGGAGGAGAGAGTGGAGGGAGAGAGAGGAGAGAGGAAAAGAGAGGAGGAGAGAGTGGGGGAGAGGAAGAGAGGAGAGAGTGGGGGGAGAGAGAGGAGGAGAGAATGGGGAGAGGAAGAGAGAGGAGGAGAGAGTGGGGGGAAGGAGGAGAGAATGGGGGAGAGGAAAAGAGTGGGGGAGAGGAGAGAGGAACGTTTTCTGCTGTTATGATGCCCCACAGAGTTGCCTGGTTGGTGCTAAATGCATATGATGGAATGGAGGAGAGAGCCCCGCCTCATCTGCCTGTGAGGAGGAGCCCGAGGGCTTGGCGGGGAAGCGAAATCCCCACGGAGTGACCCGAGGGCGACAGCAGGCATTTACGGTGGTCAGAGAGAGCAAAAGGGGGGCGGGAGGGGTCTGCACGCCCGACGGCAGCGTACTCAGTAAACTCGGTCTGTCGCTTCGCTGCTCTTCAGTCAGGCTAATCACATCTGGTACAGGGTGGGGTGGGCGGAAGGGGGGGGGGGGGGGGGGGGGTTCGACGACAAACTCACTTTCAGCCCAGCAATAAGCATGAATAATTTAGGCCCGAATGCAATAGATTAGGAATTCATGAGGTGGCACATAACACTTTATGTAATCTCTATGTATAATTCACTTCATCAGTGGATATTACTCAGGTGCAATCAGAAGAAGCCGCATCTGTGTTCTCCGGAGCGAGCAAAAAGTCAGCGGGGCAAGAACGGCACCAAAGTCCAAAACAAGAAAAGAGAACGAGATGGAGGGAGCAAGCGAAAGGGACAGTGACGGCGCCTACTTGGACGTACCACCAGAGGTTTTTCTCCGTCTCGCTGACGATACACTTTCCAGCGGTCCATCCCTCCGAGAGAGAGAGAGAGAGAGAGAAAGAGAGAGAGAGAGAGAGAGAGAGAGAGAGAGAGAGAAGCTGCTTCCGAACTGATTACGGGATCAAGCGGAGGCGGCCGTGATAAACTGTGCCACCGAGATAACACTGACGCTGTGTCTGCCGGGCCGCTGCTGTCCGCGGGAAGCCTCCGGCCAGTCAAGGGCGTAGCTGACAATTATTACACACAAAGCAAGTCATTTGTTTTAGTGGCCGGCGCTGGCAGGGCCGAGCAACGTCCATAGGCATTCAGGCTGCGGCGGTGCCAAGCGCAGTGGCCTGACCGAGGGAAGCGTGCTGACCCATATGGTCCGTTAGAGGCCTGTGCTGCTGGGAGTGTGAGGAACAGCAGGGAGAGAAAGGGAGAGGGACAGAGAGAAAGGGCGAGAGAGAGAGATAGGGCGGGGGAGAAAGGAAGAGGGAGAGAGAGGGAGGGAGAGAATAAGGGAGAGAGAGGGAGAGAGAAGGAGAGAGGGACAGAGAGAAAGGGAGAGAGGGAGAGATAGGGAGAGAGAGAAAGGGAAAGGGAGAGAGAGGGAGGGAGATGGAGAGAGAGGGAGGGAGAGAGGGGGGAGAATAAGGGAGAGGGACAGAGAGAAAGGGAGAGAGGGAGATGGAGAGAGAGAGCGTAAGGAAGATGGAGAGAGGGAGAGAGAAAAGGAGAGGGAGGGATGGAGATGGACAGAGGGAGGGAGGGAGAGAGAGAGATGTACAGAGGGAGTGAGAGAGGGAGAGAGAAAAGAAGGGGTGATGGAAAGATTGAGAGAGAGATGCAGAGAGAGGGCAGATTTGGAGAAGCAGGCAGATCACGCTGATTCACAGACTAAAAATACATCAAGAAGGCAGTTAGGTGATGACAGACTCTCTAATGTATGCACACAAAAGAAAACAGACAAGGCCAACGCCTACGGTTCAACAGCCTGGTATCAGGAGGGTTCTATGGCATGGACTTTTAGAGATTCTGTGCTTTCAAGATATGGAGCTGTTCACTAATTACCTCACTGCTCAGTTTGTACCCACAATCTGTATTTCATTTCAACAGATTCCTGTAAAACAGTAGATGCCAAACTCAACTCAATAGGTTTTATCAAACTCAAACACTCTGAAATACTTTGTATCATCACAATCCTTCATTCTAACTGTCTAACCTCAACATTATCTCAACACTACCACAACATTGCCTCAGTGAGCCCCGTAAGTGCTGTCCGTCGCACCCAGCTGTCAAAGACGTCAACTGAAAGAGCCCCAGCGCATGTCAAAATAATGACACTGATTTAGTACCTGCTCATTCATCATTACCATTCAGCCCTAACAAAAGCTCCCCTGGCCCTGCGACAAGGAGCAAGAGTTGTGTCTCCCTGCGACAAGGAGCAAGAGTTGTGTCTCCCTTCCAGGCAAGAGCTGCGTCCCAGAGGGCTACTGCCGCCGCTCCAGCAGCCCAGCCCAACCCAACACACACCTTAATGGCTTTGAAGTGCGCGACTATAAAGCGCAGTGGAGCCGAGAGCTGTGAGCCCGGAGGCTGGGGCGCCGTGGCCTTCACTCTCACCGGGGACGGGACCTGCGGCGCGGCGGAGCCTTGGTCTGGTCTGGCCTCGGCCTGCTCAACATCCCCCCCCCACCTCCACACACACACACACACACACACACACACACACCCCCTGGTGAAAACAGCTCGGGGCCGTCACTCCCGGAGGAGCCATGCCTGAGTGCCTGATGCAACGCGCAGGTACTTCACAGCAATCTCCACACAGGATTACAGCAAGCCCCCACTGCAGCGCTGCAGCCACTCGACACTGTGCAACACCTGCACCCCACCCCCGCTTACAGCTCACCTCTCCAGAGAGAGAGAGAGAGAGAAAGAGAGAAAGAGAGGCAGAAAGAGAGAAACAGAGAGGCAGAGAGAGGGAGAAGGAGATGCACAGAGATGTAGAGAAAGAGAGAGAGAGAATAATATTGTATACTGCTACTCTTTGTTTTCTCACTTCCTTCTTTGTTTTCTGCTCCGCTCACACAAACACAAGCACCTAGAGGGAGAGCGCTTTTGGAGGCTGGAGCGGAGCCCTTTCCGTCTCTCCTATAGGAGGGCACTTTGGGCGCCAGGCAAGAAGCCTTTCATCTTCACCAGCCCACAGGGCCAAAGGAAAGGCCTGGAAATGGTTCTTCACAACACGCATCTGAGAAAGTGCTAGAGCACACACCAAGACATAAACACACATAGACACACAGACACAAACACACACAAAGACACAAACACTCAAAAATACACCCACACATTCACCAAAATGCTGTCGACAAACCCCAATCCCACAGGTTGCTTTTATTTGTCTCTGATGCCACTGAGTGCACCTCCCTTTGATGTCCCTCTCAGTGTTGGGCTCGCTGCTTTGCTGGCTTCCCCAACTGACACACCAGGCAGGGGGCCACTGCTGAGTACAACACCCTTGGAGCAGGTCTGCTACACCTTCCAACCACCAGCACATGCCCTGTCACACAAACACGCGCGCACGCACGCACGCACGCACGCACACACACATGCGCGCGCACACACACAAACACACACACACACACACACACGCGCGCGCACACGCACACACACACACACACACACACACACACACACATACACTACAACACATAGACACATACAAATGCACGCACACACACACACACAGCCACACAGACACCCCTGTCATTTGAAACCTCCTCCATCGCTCCACTTGACCGAGGACCCCAGTGCCTCCTCCTCCTCCTCCTCCTCCCCTGCCTGCGTCGCTCCCCTCTTCCTCTCCCTCGCCCCCCCCCCCCCCTCCTCCCCTCTCTCCCCTGCTCCGGAGCCGAGCACATGACATACATCACACACTCTGCTGGTATGTGAGCGGCACACTGCTGTCGACTCGTCACACTTCAGAATGCTCCCGTGAATCTGAAAAGGACTGGAAACAGCATACCCCTCCACAACCTACTCCATCCTCCTCCACCCTCCTCAGCAGCAGCACCACCGCCACCACCACCACCCCCACCACCCCCCTCCCCGCCCCGCGGCAGTCCTCTGAGGGCTCAGACGTGGGCGTACGGAGCAGTGTGACGAGATGGATCCAATCTATTCCACTCCACTTGTCAGTACCTCGAAACGCAACAATCATTCCCCTCGACACATTTTTTTCACTCCGTTATAATTACTGTTCTTTAGTTATGAGGGTATCTCTCCACTCTCACTCTCTCGCGCACGCTTTCTCTCTGTCTGTCTTTGTCTGTCTCTGTCTCTGCGTCCTGTGCTGAATGGGAGCTCTCCCACTCTCTCTCTCTGTCTCTCCCTGCCTACTGCCTATCCCTCGCTCTCTGCCTATCCCTCTCCCTCTCTCTCTCTCTGTGCACCCTGCGCTGAATAGGAACTCTCTCTCTGTCTATCCCTCTCTCTGTCTATCCCTCTTTCTCTCTCTCCCTCTCTCTTTCCCTGTCTATCTCTCTGTCTTTGCACCCTGTGCCGAATAGGATCTCTCTCTCTCTCTCTCTCTCTCTCTCTCTCTCTCTCTCTCTCTGTCCCTCTCTCTCTCTCTCTCTCTGTGTCCCTCTCTCTGTCCCTCTCTCTCTCTCTCTGTGTCCCTCTCTCCCTGCACCCTGTGCTGTATGGGAGCTGTCTCCGCGTGCTCAGCCCGCCCCACCTCTGCTCTCCCGCTCCGAGCGGCCCGTCTGACTGACAGCCTCGTATGGCGCGCTCGGTCTCTGGGCACGGACCTGGAGGGGCCTCGCCGTAACATCCTTCCGTGACCTTGTGCGCGCGCGCGTGCACACGCTTTTTGGACACGAGACGGTGACTCCGTGTCCTATAAAAACTGACCTGAAAAAACATCCATCTGCACTCTGCCGGACGTTTCAAAATTTATGAGCGGAGACCAAAAAAAAGAGAGAAAGAAAAAGGAAACGGGCAGGAAGAGAGAGAGAGAGAGAGAGAGGTGGAGATGAGAGAAGGCTATTTGAGGAGTCATTTTTCATGTTGGTCAGAGGTAAAGACTGCTTGTTCTGAACTCGGTCCAAAGGAGCAGGAGTTCACCGTGCTATTATCTGTGGGCTCCAGATTCGTCTGTGGATGAGGGGAGAGATTAGCTTTCAGAGGGAGTGGGGGGATCATGAGGGTTTGGGCAGGGGGGAAAGGTTTACCGAGGGGCGGCTTGGACCCCTTACAGCAGGACAGAGGAGGGGGGAGAA